>NC_088422.1:83141106-83225512 GCF_034236695.1 Oncorhynchus nerka
ACAACCCTGTGATATTAGATACTACAACCCAACCCTGTGATATTAGATACTACAACCCTGTGATATTAAATATTACAACCCTGTGATATTACTGGGTAAACGTTCCACTGTAATAGTGAAGGTGTAAACTTGGCAGTAGAAAATCTTAACAGTATATTTGACCTCTCAGCTTCCCTATCAAATCTAAAAATCTCAAATAGAAAACCAAGAAAATTAACAATAATGACAAATGGTTTGATGAAGAATGCAAAAATCTAAGAAAGAAATTGAGAAACCTGTCCAACCAAAAACATAGAGACCCGGAAAACCTGAGTCTATGCCTTCACTATGGTGAATCACTAAACAATACAGAAATACACCACGGAAAAGAAGGAACAGCACGTCAGAAATCAGCTCAATGTAATCTCAAGAATCCATAGACTCTAACCACTTCTGGGAAAATTGGAAACACTAAACAAACAACAACACGAAGAATTATCTATCCAAAATGGAGATGTATGGGTAACCACTTCTCCAATCTTTTGGTTTCTATAAACAAAGAATAAAGAGCAAAAACATACATGATCAAATACAGATCATTTTAGAATCAACTATTAAAGACTACCAGAACCCACTGGATTCTCCACTACATTGAATGAGTTACAGGACAAAATAAACCAACCCAAAAAGGCCTGTGGTGTCGATGGTATCCTCAATGAAATGATCAAATATACAGACAACAAATTCCAATTGGCTATAACTAAACTCTTTAACATCATAATTAGCCTGGCATCTTCCCCAATATTTGTAACAAGGACTGATCACCCCAATCCACAAAAGTGGAGACAAATTTGACCCCAATAACTACCGCAAATGGAATATGTGTCAACAGTAACCTTGGAAAATCCTCTGCATTATTAACAGCAGACTATAACATTTCCTCAATGAAAACAATGTACTGAGCAAATGTCAAATTGGCTTTTTACCAAATTACCGTACAACAGACCATGTATTCACCCTGCACACCCTAATTGACAACCAAACAAAACCAAAACAAAGGCCAAAGTCTTTATTCATGCTTTGTTGATTTCAAAAGCTTTCGACTCAATCTGGCATGAGGGTCTGCTATACAAACTGATGGAAAGTGGTGTTGGGGGTAAAACATATGACATTATAAAATCCATGTACACAAACAACAAGTGTGCGGTTAAAATTGGCAAAACACACACATTTCTTCACACAGGGTCGTGGTTAGACAGGGATGCAGCTTAAGCCCCACCCTCTTCAACATATATATCAACGAATTGGCACGGCACTAGAAAAGTCTGCAGCACCCGGCCTCCCCTGCTAGAACCCGAAGTCAAATGTCTGCTGTTTGCTGATGATCTGGTGCTTCTGTCACCAACCAAGGAGGGCCTACAGCAGCACCTAGATCTTATGTACAGATTCTGTCAGACCTGGGCCCTGACAGTAAAATCCAGTAAGACCAAAATAAAGGTGTTCCAAAAAGGTCCAAGTCACCAGGACCACAAATTCAAATTCCATCTAGACACTGTTGCCCTAGAGCACACAAAAACTATACATACCTTGGCCTAAAACATCAGCCACAGGTAACTTCCACAAAGCTGTGAACGATCTGAGAGACAAGGCAAGAAGGGCATTCTATGCCATCAAAAGAAACATACATTTCAACATTCCAATTAGGATTTGGCTAAAAATACTTGAATCAGTCATAGAGCCCATTGCCCTTTATGGTTGTGGGAGGTCTGGGGTCCGTCACCAACCAAGACTTCACAAAAATGGGACAAACACCAAATTGAGACTCTGCACGCAGAATTCTGCAAAATATCCTCCGTGTACAACGAAAAACACCAAATAATGCATGCAGAGCAGAATTAGGCCGATACCCACTAATTGTCAAAATCCAGAAAAGAGCCATTAAATTCTACAAACCACATAAAAGGGAAGCGATTCACAAACCTTCCATAACAAAGCCATCACCTACAGAGAGATGAACCTGGAGAAGAGTCCCTAAGCAAGCTGGTCCTGGGGCTCTGTTCACAAACACAAACACACCCTACAGAGCCCCAGGACAACAGCACAATTAGACCCAACCAACTCATGAGAAAACAAAAAATATAATTACTTAACACATTGGAAAGAATTAACAAAAACAGAGCAAACTAGAATGCTATTTGGCCCACATTAGAGAGTACACAGCGGCAGAATACCTGACCACTGTGACTGACCCAAAATTAAGGAAAGCTTTGACTATGTACAGACTCAGTGAGCATAGCCTTGCTATTTGAGAAAGGCCGAGGCAGACATGGCTCAAGAGAAGACAAATGTGCTCACTGCCCACAAAATGAGGTGGAAACCAGGCTGCACTTCCTAACCTCCTGCCCAATGTATGACCATATTAGAGATACATATTTCCAGATCACACAGATCCACAAAGAATTCGAAAACAAATCCACTTTTGAAAACTCCCATATCTACTGGGTGAAATTCCACAGTGTGCCATCACAGCAGCAAGATTTGTGACCTGTTGCCACTTTTAGAAAAGGGCAACCAGTGAAGAACAAATACCATTGTAAATACAACCCATATTTATGCTTATTTATTTTATCTTGTGTCCTTTAACTATTTGTACATTGTATGTATATATATATATATATATATAATATGACATTTGTAATGTCTTTACTGTTTTGAAACTTCTGTATGTGTAATGTTTACTGTTCATTTTTGTTGTTTTTCACCTTATATATTCACTTTGTATGTTGTCTACCTCACTTGCTTTGGCAATGTTAACACATGTTTCCCATGCCAATAAAGCCCTTGAATTTAATTGAATTGAATTGTTATTAGATACTACAACCCTGTGCTATTAGATACTACAACACTGTTATATTAGATACTACAACCCTGTGATATTAGATACTACAACCCTGTGCTATTAGATATTACACCCCTGTGCTATTAGATACTACAACCCTGTGATATTAGATACTACAAGCCTGTGCTATTAGATACTACAACCCTGTGATATTAGATACTACAACCCTGTGATATTAGATATTACAACCCTGTGATATTAGATACTACAACCCTATGATATTAGATACTACAACCCTGTGATATTAGATACTACAACCCTGTGATATTAGATATTACAACCCTGTGATATTAGATATTACAACCCTGTGATATTAGATACTACAACCCTGTGATATTAGATACTACAACCCTGTGATATTAGATACTACAACCCTGTGATATTAGATACTACAACCCTGTGATATTAGATACTACAACCCTGTGATATTAGATATTACAACCCTGTGATATTAGATATAACAACCCTGTGATATTCGATACTACAACCCTGTGTATTAGATACTACAACCCTGTGATTTTAGATATTACAACCCTGTGCTATTAGACACTACAACCCTGTGCTATTAGATATTACAACCCTGTGCTATTAGATACTACAACCCTGTGATATTAGATACTACAACCCTGTGATATTAGATACTACAACCCTGTGATATTAGATACTACAACCCTGTGATATTAGATACTACAACCCTGTGATATTAGATATTAGGTTCAACCCTGAAGGTCATAGGTACACTATAACTAGCTGGTCAGTGGTATTAGACTGTACAGTAGTCAGATCTGTCAAATGAGGACCATTTGACCACAGAGCTGTTGAATAATAGACAGGCTCTTGTATAATTTCTCAGATGTGCCGTAGTGCATTCAGCTTGAAGAAATATCATATATGAAATATGAATGACTGGGACACAAGGAGAATGTAAATACACCATATTGTGTTTGCCAGGGACAAATGAAAGCTTCATATCTTTTCACACACGCGTGCATAAACATTATTGCTGCCTGAAAGACACATGCATAAAATGTATGATCATCTGAAGAAGTAAAGACAGTATTGAATAGAATGTCACTGTGTGATTGTGTGAAATGTGAAAGCTATACTGTCCACTAGGGGCAACGTGAGCACCTACTACCTTCTAGTTTAAATTGCAGACTTAGACTCTATTTTAATTTGAAGCCTTTCCCAAAGCTTAACCCTAACCTAAACCATTCAGAATTTATGCCTAAACGTATGTTTAACCCTAATCTTAACCATTCAGAATGTATGCCTAAACGTATGTTTAACCCTAACCTTAACCATTCAGAATTTATGCCTAAACGTATGTTTAACCCTAATCTTAACCATTCAGAATTTATGCCTAAACGTATGTTTAACCCTAATCTTAACCATTCATAATTAATTAATAAAACTAAGTTTTAGTTTCACTTTTGTGGAGTTTAACAAACAGCTAAGATAGGGCACCACATAGCTTAATTAAATGGTCAAGGCACAGCATCATTCTGTTACTGCAGTTACACCACGGGTTGGCGTTTTATTTGGAAGTGGGTTTACCATCCTTGGGTGGTAACACTGGAAAGGACCATTGGGGACTGGGAGAGACTCAGACACCAAACCAGGACTACGTCTTAAATGGCACCCTATTCCCTATATTCTGGTCATAAGTAGTGCACTGTATAGGATATAGGGTGCCATTAGAGATGCACTTCAGGGATGAAAGCATGACTGGTCTGCAGGTACTGTATCTATAATACTGCACAGACTGTCCCCTGGCCAGAGCAGAGAAAGGCCTTACTGGGAAGACTGGGGAGAAACAGTAGGATAGACTAGGAGAGGAGGAGACTGGGGAGAAACAGTAGGATAGACTAGGAGAGGAGGAGACTGGGGAGAAACAGTAGGATAGACTAGGAAAGGAGGAGACTGGGGAGAAACAGTAGGATAGACTAGGAGAGGAGGAGACTGGGAAGAAACAGTAGGATAGACTAGGAGAGGAGGAGACTGGGGAGAAACAGTAGGATAGACTAGGAGAGGAGGAGACTGGGAGAAACAGTAGGATACACTAGGAGAGGGGAGACTGGGAGAAACAGTAGGATAGACTAGGAGAGGAGGAGACTGGGGAGAAACAGTCGGATAGACTAGGAGAGGAGGAGACTGGGGAGAAACAGTAGGAGACCAAACCAGTGCTCCTAGTATGAACTGTGACTGCAGCCTGCTGCTCCCTGTATTTTTGTGTGTGGGGCTTTGTGTGTGTGTGTGTGTGTGTTCCCTCTGTCTCCCTCCTCGCTCTCTCACTGCCTTAATCTCACCCACTTCCTCCCTCCCTCTCTCTCTCTCTTTCCCTTCCCCTTCCTCACCCTTTCTCCATGTGATGCCTGAAGTTTGGAGAGAGAGAGAATGAGAAAGAGAGAGAGAGAGAGATCTCAGTCTAATTGAAGCCTCTCCAGTGAGTGTGTTCATGCAACACTAATTAAAAGTGTTGTGGAAACAAGAGTTTTACAATATTCCCCCACAGACAGACTGATTCTGAGTTACTTCTCTTCCTCTCTACTTGGAAATCTCTCTTTTCAGGTTTTACCTTAGAAAACCTCAGCCAGTGTGTTTTAGTACAAGTGATAGCATGGACATAATATACTGAAAGACCTCAGTCAGTGTGTTTTAGTGATAGCATGGCCATAATATACTGAAAGACCTCAGTCAGTGTGTTTTAGTACAAGTGATAGCATGGCCATAATACACTGAAAGACCTCAGTCAGTGTGTTTTAGTGATAGCATGGCCATAATACACTGAAAGACCTCAGTCAGTGTGTTTTTGTGATAGCATGGCCATAATACACTGAAAGACCTCAGTCAGTGTGTTTTAGTGATAGCATGGCCATAATACACTGAAAGACCTCAGCCAGTGTGTTTTAGTGATAGCATGGCCATAATATACTGAAAGACCTCAGTCAGTGTGTTTTAGTGATAGCATGGCCATGATACACTGAAAGACCTCAGTCAGTGTGTTTTAGTACAAGTGATAGCATGGCCATAATACACTGAAAGACCTCAGCCAGTGTGTTTTAGTACAAGTGATAGCATGGCCATAATACACTGAAAGACCTCAGTCAGTGTGTTTTTGTGATAGCATGGCCATAATACACTGAAAGACCTCAGCTAGTGTGTTTTAGTGATAGCATGGCCATAATACACTGAAAGACCTCAGCCAGTGTGTTTTAGTACAAGTGATAGCATGGCCATAATACACTGAAAGCCCTCAGTCAGTGTGTTCTTGTGATAGCATGGCCATAATACACTGAAAGACCTCAGCCAGTGTGTTTTAGTGATAGCATGGCCATAATACACTGAAAGACCTCAGCCAGTGTGTTTTAGTGATAGCATGGCCATAATACACTGAAAGACCTCAGTCAGTGTGTTTTAGTGATAGCATGGCCATAATACACTGAAAGACCTCAGCCAGTGTGTTTTAGTGATAACATGGCCACAATACACTGAAAGACCTCAGCCAGTGTGTTTTAGTACAAGTGATAGCATGGCCATAATACACTGAAAGACCTCAGTCAGTGTGTTTTAGTGATAGCATGGCCATAATACACTGAAAGACCTCAGCCAGTGTGTTTTAGTGATAACATGGCCACAATACACTGAAAGACCTCAGCCAGTGTGTTTTAGTACAAGTGATAGCATGGCCATAATACACTGAAAGACCTCAGCCAGTGTGTTTTAGTGATAGCATGGTCATAATACACTGAAAGACCTCAGCCAGTGTGTTTTAGTGATAGCATGTCCATAATACACTGAAAGACCTCCGCCAGTGTGTTTTAGTGATAGCATGGCCATAATACACTGAAAGACCTCAGCCAGTGTGTTTTAGTACAAGTGATAGCATGGCCATAATACACTGAAAGACCTCAGTCAGTGTGTTTTAGTGATAGCATGGCCATAATACACTGAAAGACCTCAGCCAGTGTGTTTTAGTGATAGCATGTCCATAATACACTGAAAGACCTTCATCCGCGTTTTAGTGATAGCATGGCCATAATACACTGAAAGACCTCCACCAGTGTGTTTTAGTGATAGCATGGCCATAATACACTGAAAGACCTCAGTCAGTGTTTTTTAGTGATAGCATGGCCATAATACACTGAAAGACCTCAGCCAGTGTGTTTTAGTGATAGCATGGCCATAATACACTGAAAGACCTCAGCCAGTGTGTTTTAGTGATAGCATGGCCATAATACACTGAAAGACCTCAGCCAGTGTGTTTGTTATTTTAACTTTATTTAACTAGAAATGTCAGTTAAGAACAAATTCTTATTTTCAATGACGGCCTAGGAACAGTGGGTTAACTGCCTGTTCAGGGGCAGAACGACAGATTTGTGCCTTGTCAGCTCGGGGGTTTGAACTTGCAACCTTCCGGTTACTAGTCCAACTCTGTAACCACTAGGCTACCCTGCCGCCCCAGTGATAGTATGGCCATAATACACTGAAAGACCTCCATCAGTGTGTTTTAGTACAAGTGATAGCATGGCCATAATACACTGAAAGACCTCAGTCAGTGTGTTTTAGTGATAGCATGGCCATAATATACTGAAAGACCTCAGTCAGTGTGTTTTAGTACAAGTGATAGCATGGCCATAATACACTGAAAGACCTCAGTCAGTGTGTTTTAGTGATTTCATGGCCATAATACACTGAAAGACTTCAGCCAGTGTGTTTTAGTGATAGCATGTCCATAATAACCTGAAAGACCTCAGCCAGTGTGTTTTAGTGATAGCATGGCCATAATACACTGAAAGACCTCAGCCAGTGTGTTTTAGTGATAGCATGGCCATAATACACTGAAAGACCTTAGTCAGTGTGTTTTAGTGATATCATGTCCATAATACACTGAAAGACCTCAGCCAGTGTGTTTTACGATAGCATGGCCATGATACACTGAAAGACCTCAGCCAGTGTGTTTTAGTGATAACATGGCCACAATACACTGAAAGACCTCAGCCAGTGTGTTTTAGTGATAGCATGGCCATAATACACTGAAAGACCTCCATCCGTGTTTTAGTGATAACATGGACACAATACACTGAAAGACCTCAGCCAGTGTGTTTTAGTGATAGCATGTCCATAATACACTGAAAGACCTCAGTCAGTGTGTTTTAGTGATAGCATGGCCATAATACACTGAAAGACCTCAGCCAGTGTGTTTTAGTACAAGTGATAACATGTCCATAATACACTGAAAGACCTCAGCCAGTGTGTTTTAGTGATAACATGGCCACAATACACTGAAAGACCTCAGCCAGTGTGTTTTAGTGATAGCATGTCCATAATAGACTGAAAGACCTCAGTCAGTGTGTTTTAGTGATAGCATGGCCATAATACACTGAAAGACTTCCATCAGTGTGTTTTAGTGATAGCATGGCCATAATACACTGAAAGACCTCAGCCAGTGTGTTTTAGTGATAGCATGGCCATAATAGACTGAAAGACCTCAGTCAGTGTGTTTTAGTGATAGCATGGCCATAATACACTGAAAGACCTCAGTCAGTGTGTTTTAGTGATAGCATGGCCATAATACACTGAAAGACCTCAGCCAGTGTGTTTTAGTGATAGCATGGCCACAATACACTGAAAGACCTCAGCCAGTGTGTTTTAGTGATAGCATGGCCATAATACACTGAAAGACCTCAGTCAGTGTGTTTTAGTGATAGCATGGCCATAATACACTGAAAGACCTCAGCCAGTGTGTTTTAGTGATAGCATGGCCATAATACACTGAAAGACCTCCATCAGTGTGTTTTAGTACAATATGTTTTAGTACATGTAATACTTTGTCTTTGGTCATACTTCAGGATAACACTTTGTTATCAATCTACACCCAACATTATCTACAGTGCAATCAGAAAGTGTTCAGACCCCTTGACTTTTCCCACATTTTGTTACGCTATCAATCTACACACAATACCCCATAATGACAAAGTAAAAACAGGTTTGTAGAAATGTTTGCTAATTTATAACCATGTAAAATAGAAATACCTTATTTACATAAGTATTCAAACCCTTTGCTGTGTGGCTCGAAATTGAGCTCAGGTACATCCTGTTTCCATTGATCATCCTTCAGATGTTTCTACAACTTGATTGAAGTCTGTGGTCAAATCAATTGACTGGACATGATTTGGAAAAGCCCACACCTGTCTATATAAGGTCCCACAGTTGACAGTGCATGTCAGAGCAAAAACCAAGCCATTAGGTCGAAGTAATTGTCTGTAGAGCTCAGATACAGGATTGTGTTGAGGCACAGATCTGGGGAAGGGTACCAAAACATTCCTGCAGAATTGAAGGTCCCCAAGAACACAGTGGCCTCCGTCATTCTTAAATGGAAGACATTTCTAAAATCCTGTTTGACTTTGTCATTATGAGGTTTTTGTGTGTAGATTGATGAGGGGGTAAAAACGCTATAATCCATTTTATAATAAGGCTTCAACGTAACAAAAAAGTAGAAAAAGTCAAGGGGTCTGAATACTTTCCAAATGCTCTGTATATATTCGTGGATCTGTACTTCATTATCTATATATTACATTATCTGACTACACTGTCTGTGCTACATTATCTTCTATATGCCACATTAGACCTTGGTGGAGATTACAGCAGTGTGGTTATGTGGGAAAACGATCATTCAGTCACACTGTGTTATATAATGGTATATTTAGAGGGTGGTTGTAAACACACACAGCAGAGGAATAAAATGAAAGCGTACAACAGTATAATGCGTTTTGATGGAACCGGGAAGACCATGAATACTATTCAGAGTGTATCTAATGCAGCGCTGACAGAGAGAGGAGGATGTGAAGACTGATTTACTAGGAACTCAGACCATGAAAAAGCCCTTTGCCTTCCTCTCTTCAGTCAGACAAAAGAGTGTGAAGAAACTTCGGTGTGTCCCAAATGGCACCCTATTCCCCTACATAGTGCACCACTTACATAGTGCACCACCTACAGCCCTATGGGCCATGGGAAGATGGTGCCATTGCTGACACAGCTCTAGTGTGTAGCCACCACGCAACCAGCAGCCTGGTCCCAGTATGAGAGATGGACTCACTGGGTATAAAACCAACACCACCACATAGATATCTAGTAATGTATGAGATGAAGGTAATGTATAGCTGGGTTACACTTGACAGCACTGTATGTGTTTTTACCAGGCGAGCTGGAGGTGGAGCATGCTGGTCCGGAGACAGACAGTCTCTCCAGCCCGACGTCAAGGGGAGAAGGAGAAGAGACTACATCTATTAATATATTCCTTTTATCCAAGCAGCTATTCAGCAGAGCATGAAACAGGCTGCTCAAAGGAGCCATCCTGCCATTGGTGTGAAATGAGCTGGGAATAACAAGGCTTATAGAACCTACTTGGCAGGAAGCCTCCTAGAGCTGACTGTAGAAGAGTGTGTGTGTGTCCATCTGTCTGTGTGTGTGCATGCTCAAGCGCCTGTGTGTGTGTGCTTGTGCGCATGCTCGTGTGTGTGGGTTCAGATAAGTCTACAGAGGCCTGATGAGGTGACCCTGACCAGTCATCATCTGAAGAAGGTCAAGGATGAACCAGCGCTGGGGAAACCAACATCCTCTTCCTGTCAGATGGATGAACTAGCGCTGGGGAAACCAACATCCTCCTCCTGTCAGATGGATGAACCAGCGCTGGGGAAACCAACATCCTCCTCCTGTCAGATGGATGAACCAGCGCTGGGGAAACCAACATCCTCCTCCTGTCAGATGGATGAACCAGCGCTGGGGAAACCAACATCCTCTTCCTGTCAGATGGATGAACCAGCGCTGGGGAAACCAACATCCTCCTCCTGTCAGATGGATGAACCAGTGCTGGGGAAACCAACGTCCTCCTCCTGTCAGATGGATGAACCAGCGCTGGGGAAACCAACATCCTCCTCCTGTCAGATGGATGAACCAGCGCTGGGGAAACCAACATCCTCCTCCTGTCAGATGGATGAACCAGCGCTGGGGAAACCAACATCCTCTTCCTGTCAGATGGATGAACCAGCGCTGGGGAAACCAACATCCTCTTCCTGTCAGATGGATGAACCAGCTTGGGAAACCAACATCCCTCTTCCTGTCAGATGGATGAACCAGCGCTGGGGAAACCAACATCCTCTTCCTGTCAGATGGATGAACCAGCGCTGGGGAAACCAACATCCTCCTCCTGTCAGATGGATGAACCAGCGCTGGGGAAACCAACATCCTCTTCCTGTCAGATGGATGAACTAGCGCTGGGGAAACCAACATCCTCTTCCTGTCAGATGGATGAACTAGCGCTGGGGAAACCAACATCCTCTTCCTGTCAGATGGATGAACTAGCGCTGGGGAAACCAACATCCTCCTCCTGTCAGATGGATGAACCAGCGCTGGGGAAACCAACATCCTCCTCCTGTCAGATGGATGAACCAGCGCTGGGGAAACCAACATCCTCCTCCTGTCAGATGGATGAACCAGCGCTGGGGAAACCAACGTCCTCCTCCTGTCAGATGTTATGCATGTCAGAGAACAGTCCTGCTTTTCCCTCAGTGAGATGGTTGTTATTGTTCCGATGGCTTTATTATGGGACTGTCTCTCTGCCCTCTGGGCGCTGCAGACAGAACAGAGAGACCAGCTAGGGAAGGATGGTGCTCGTCCCTGGGCCCTGCAGACAGAACAGAGAGACCAGCTAGGGGAGGATGGTGCTCGTCCCTGGGCCCTGCAGACAGAACAGAGAGACCAGCTAGGGGAGGATGGTACTCGTCCCTGGGACCTGCCAACAGAACAGAGAGACCAGCTAGGGGAGGATAGTGCTCGTCCCTGGGCCCTGCAGACAGAACAGAGAGACCAGCTAGTGTAGGTTGTTGCTGGTCCCTGGGCCCTTACACATTTCACAGGCACAGAGGACGCAGGCACACAGGACACAGGCACACAGGACACAAGCACACAGGACACAGTTACACAGGCACACAGGTAACAGACACACAGGACACAGTTACACAGGACACAGTTACACAGGACACACTGTGGTTCCTCAAGCGGACAGGCAGAGCAGAGAGTTGTTTTTTTTGAGTGGGTGTATGTATGTGTTTTTGTGCCCGCCTGCGTGCTTGCATATGTGTGTGTGTCTGCTAGAGATGTATCATGCTGACAGGCTGGCCTCAGAGAAGCAGAGCCTCCCTTAGAAACTCTCTGTCCTAATGGCCTGCAGAGCTACGCACCATTATACCTCCCAGTCCCAGTCTCAATCTGTCATATCGAGGTACAGTTCGCAGCATGGTACACAGCCCAGACACTACTCCACGGTACACAGCCCAGACACTACTCCACGGTACACAGCCCAGACACTACTCCACGGTACACAGCCCAGACACTACTCCACGGTACACAGCCCAGACACTACTCCACGGTACACAGCCCAGACACTACTCCACGGCACACAGCCCAGACACTACTCCACGGTACACAGCCCAGACACTACTCCACGGTACACAGCCCAGACACTACTCCACGGCACACAGCCCAGACACTACTCCACGGTACACAGCCCAGACAGTACTCCACGGTACACAGCCCAGACACTACTCCACGGTACACAGCCCAGACACTACTCACGGTACACAGCCCAGACACTACTCCACGGTACACAGCCCAGACACTACTCCACGGTACACAGCCCAGACACTACTCCACGGTACACAGCCCAGACACTACTCCACGGTACACAGCCCAGACACTACTCCACGGTACACAGCCCAGACACTACTCCACGGTACACAGCCCAGACACTACTCCACGGTACACAGCCCAGACACTACTCACGGTACACAGCCCAGACACTACTCCACGGTACACAGCCCAGACACTACTCCACGGTACACAGCCCAGACACTACCCACGGTACACAGCCCAGACACTACTCCACGGTACACAGCCCAGACACTACTCCACGGCACACAGCCCAGACACTACTCCACGGTACACAGCCCAGACACTACTCCACGGTACACAGCCCAGACACTACTCCACGGTACACAGCCCAGACACTACTCCACGGTACACAGCCCAGACACTACTCCACGGTACACAGCCCAGACACTACTCCACGGCACACAGCCCAGACACTACTCCACGGTACACAGCCCAGACACTACTCCCGGTACACAGCCCAGACACTACCCACTCACAGCCCAGACACTACTCCACGGTACACAGCCCAGACACTACTCCACGGTACACAGCCCAGACACTACTCCACGGTACACAGCCCAGACACTACTCCACGGCACACAGCCCAGACACTACTCCACGGTACACAGCCCAGACACTACTCCACGGTACACAGCCCAGACACTACTCCACGGTACACAGCCCAGCCACTACTCCACGGTACACAGCCCAGACACTACTCACGGTACACAGCCCAGACACACTCCACTCACACAGCCCAGACACTACTCCACGGTACACAGCCCAGACACTACTCCACGGTACACAGCCCAGACACTACTCCACGGTACACAGCCCAGACACTACTCCAAGGTACACATCCCAGACAGTACTCCAAGGTACACAGCCCAGACACTACTCCAAGGTACACAGCCCAGACACTACTCACGGTACACAGCCCAGACATTACTCCAAGGTACACAGCCCAGACACTACTCCACGGTACACAGCCCAGACACTACTCCAAGGTACACAGCCCAGACAGTACTCCAAGGTACACAGCCCAGACACTACTCCAAGGTACACAGCCCAGACACTACTCCACGGTACACAGCCCAGACATTACTCCAAGGTACACAGCCCAGACACTACTCCACGGTACACAGCCCAGACAGTACTCCAAGGTACACAGCCCAGACAGTACTCCAAGGTACACAGCCCAGACACTACTCCAAGGTACACAGCCCAGACACTACTCCACGGTACACAGCCCAGACAGTACTCCAAGGTACACAGCCCAGACACTACTCCACGGTACACAGCCCAGACACTACTCCACGGTACACAGCCCAAACACTACTCCAAGGTACACAGCCCAGACACTACTCCACGGTACACAGCCCAGACACTACTCCAAGGTACACAGCCCAGCCAGTACTCCAAGGTACACAGCCCAGACACTACTCCAAGGTACACAGCCCAGACACTACTCCACGGTACACAGCCCAGACACTACTCCAAGGTACACAGCCCAGACACTACTCCACGGTACACAGCCCAGACACTACTCCAAGGTACACAGCCCAGACACTACTCAAGCCCAGTACACAGCCCAGACACTACTCCACGGTACACAGCCCAGACAGTACTCCAAGGTACACAGCCCAGACACTACTCCACGGTACACAGCCCAGACAGTACTCCAAGGTACACAGCCCAGACACTACTCCACGGTACACAGCCCAGACACTACTCCAAGGTACATAGCCCAGACTCTACTTCACGGTACACATCTCCTCAACCCCATCAGTCCCCTGCAGTCCAACTGCTACACTGGTTAGCCTGTGATAGAGATTTGAGACAGTGTGGAGTGTGTGGGAGGTGAACAACATCTCCAAAATGGTTCTTAAATTGAAAGTTAAAGTGGTGGATTATTAGCACCTTACCTTCCCTGGGAGAAAGCTTACAGTAGCCCATCATCAGCCAGACATGGGCCATGTCAACGGCCCATTGCCATGTCGCTCGTCAGCTTTACATCACAGCTGGTAGATAGGCGGTAGATATCACTAACAGCAACATGCTGAATGTCAGTTAGCCATGTCTGGTAATGCTGTTGGACTGCTAGTGGTTACAGAGAGTACAAAACCAGGTGTGAGATCAGCTACAGAGGAAACCAGGTGTGTTCTCTCTCCAGCCAATCAGGACTGTTAGAACTGGATGACCAGAGGTCTGCCGGTTTATAAAGGTAAAGAAGAGCTCTAGTCTGAGTGTGTGAGAGACTGTGTGAGTGTGTGAGAGACTGTGTGTGAGAGGCTGTGTGTGTGAGAGAGTGTGAGTGTGTGAGAGACTGTGTGAGCATGGGAGAGACTGTGAGTGTGTGAGAGACTATGTGTGAGAGACTGTGTGAGAGATACTTTGTGAGTGTGAGAGACTGTGTGAGTGTGTGAGAGACTGTGTGAGAGCATGTGAGAGACTGTGTGAGTGTGAGAGACAATGGGTGAGAGACTGTGTGAGTGTGTGAGAAACTGTGAGTGTGGGAGAGACTGTGTGAGTGTGTGAGAGACTGTGTGAGTGTGTGAGAGACTGTGTGAGTGTGTGAGAGACTGTGTGAGTGTGTGAGATACTGTGAGTGTGTGAGAGACTGTGTGAGAGACTGTGTGAGAGACTGTGTGAGAGACTGTGTGAGAGACTGTGTGAGTGTGTGAGAGACTGTGAGTGTGTGAGAGACTGTGTGAGAGACCGTGTCAGTGTGTGAGAGACTGTGTGAGTGTGTGAGAGACTGTGTGAGTGTGTGAGAGACTGTGAGTGTGTGAGAGACTGTGTGAGAGACTGTGTGAGAGACTGTGAGTGTGTGAGAGACTGTGTGAGAGACTGTGTGTGTGTGTGAGAGACTGTGTGAGTGTGTGAGAGACTGCGTGAGTGTGTGAGACACTGTGTGAGTGTGTGAGAGACTGTGTGAGTGTGTGAGAGGCTGTGTGAGTGTGTGAGAGACTGTGTGAGTGTGTGAGAGACTGTGTGAGTGTGTGAGAGACTGTGTGAGAGACTGTGTGAGTGTGTGAGAGACTGTGAGTGTGTGAGAGACTGTGTGAGAGACCGTGTCAGTGTGTGAGACTGTGAGTGTGTGAGAGACTGTGTGAGTGTGTGAGAGACTGTGAGTGTGTGAGAGACTGTGTGAGAGACGGTGTGTGTGTGAGAGACTGTGTGAGAGACTGTGAGTGTGTGAGAGACTGTGTGTGTGTGTGAGAGACTGTGTGAGTGTGTGAGAGACTGTGTGAGTGTGTGAGACACTGTGTGAGTGTGTGAGAGACTGTGTGAGTGTGTGAGAGACTGTGTGAGTGTGTGAGAGATTGTGTGAGTGTGTGAGAGGCTGTGTGAGTATGTGAGAGACTGTGTGAGTGTGGGAGAGACTATGTGAGTGTATGAGAGAATCTGTGAGTGTGTGAGCGACTGTGTGAGAGACTGTGTGAGTGTGTAAGAGACTGTGTGGGTGTGTGAGAGACTGTGTGAGTGTGTGAGAGACTGTGTGAGTGTGTGAGAGACTGTGAGTGTGTGACAGACTGTGTGAGTGTGTGAGAGACTGTGTGTGTGTGAGAGACTGTGTGAGAGACCGTGTGAGTGTGTGAAAGACTGTGTGAGTGTGTGAGAGACTGTGTGAGTGTGTGAGAGACTGTGTGAGTGTGTGAGAGACTGTGAGTGTGTGAGAGACTGTGTGCGAGACTGTGTGTGTGTGAGAGAATGTGTGAGTGTGTGAGAGACTGTGTGAGTGTATGAGAGAATCTATGAGTGTGTGAGAGACTGTGTGAGTGTGTGAGAGACTGTGTGAGTGTGTGAGAGGCTGTGTGAGTGTGTGAGAGGCTGTGTGAGTGTGGGAGAGAATGTGAGTGTATGAGAGAATATGTGAGTGTGTGAGAGACTGTGTGAGTGTGTGAGAGACTGTGTGAGTGTGTGAGCGACTGTGTGAGAGACGGTGTGAGTGTGTGAGAGACGGTGTGAGTGTGTGAGAGACTGTGTGAGTGTGTGAGAGACTGTGAGTGTGTGAGAGACTGTGTGAGAGACTGTGTGAGTGTGTGAGAGACTGTGTGAGAGACTGTGTGAGTGTGTGAGAGACAGTGAGTGTGTGAGAGACTGTGTGAGAGACCGTGTGAGTGTGTGAGAGACTGTGTGAGTGTGTGAGAGACTGTGTGAGTGTGTGAGAGACTGTGTGAGTGTGTGAGTGTGTGAGAGACTGTGTGCGAGACTGTGTGTGTGTGAGAGACTGTGTGAGAGACCGTGTGAGTGTGTGAGAGACTGTGTGAGTGTGTGAGAGACTGTGTGAGTGTGTGAGAGACTGTGTGAGTGTGTGAGTGTGTGAGAGACTGTGTGCGAGACTGTGTGTGTGTGAGAGACTGTGTGAGTGTGTGAGAGACTGGGTGAGTGTATGAGAGAATCTGTGAGTGTGTGAGAGACTGTGTGAGTGTGTGGGAGAGGCTGTGTGAGTGTGTGAGAGGCTGTGTGAGTGTAGGAGAGAATGTGAGTGTATGAGAGAATCTGTGTGTGAGAGACTGTGTGAGTGTGTGAGAGACTATGTGAGTGTGTGAGAGACAGTGTGAGAGACTGTGTGAGTGTGTGAGAGACTGTGTGAGTGTGTGAGAGACTGTGCGTGTGTGAGAGACTGTGTGAGAGACTGTGTGAGTGTGTGAGAGACTGTGAGTGTGTGAGAGACTGTGTGAGAGACTGTGTGAGTGTGTGAGAGACTGTGTGAGAGACCGTGTGAGTGTGTAAGAGACTGTGTGAGTGTGTGAGAGACTGTGTGAGTGTGTGAGAGACTGTGTGAGTGTGTGAGAGACTGTGAGTGTGTGAGAGACTGTGTGAGAGACTGTGTGAGTGTGTGAGAGACTGTGTGTGAGAGAGACTGTGTGAGAGACCGTGTGAGTGTGTGAGAGACTGTGTGAGTGTGAGAGACTGTGTGAGTGTGTGAGAGACTGTGTGAGTGTGTGAGAGACTGTGAGACTGTGTGAGAGACTGTGTGTGTGTGAGAGACTGTGTGAGTTTGTGAGAGACTGTGTGAGAGACCGTGTGAGTGTGTGAGAGACTGTGTGAGTGTGTGAGAGACTGTGTGAGTGTGTGAGAGACTGTGAGTGTGTGAGAGACTGTGTGCGAGACTGTGTGTGTGTGAGAGACTGTGTGAGTGTGTGAGAGACTGGGTGAGTGTATGAGAGAATCTGTGAGTGTGTGAGAGACTGTGTGAGTGTGTGAGAGACTGTGTGAGTGTGTGAGAGACTGTGTGAGTGTGTGAGAGGCTGTGTGAGTGTGTGAGAGACTATGTGTGAGAGACTGTGTGAGAGATACTTTGTGAGTGTGTGAGAGACTGTGTGAGTGTGTGAGAGACTGTGTGAGAGCATGTGAGAGACTGTGTGAGTGTGTGAGAGACAATGGGTGAGAGACTGTGTGAATGTGTGAGAAACTGTGAGTGTGGGAGAGACTGTGTGAGTGTGTGAGAGACTGTGTGAGTGTGAGACTGTGTGAGTGTGTGAGAGACTGTGAGTGTGTGAGAGACTGTGTGAGAGACTGTGTGAGTGGTTGAGAGACTGTGAGTGTGTGAGAGACTGAGTGAGAGACCGTGTGAGTGTGTGAGAGACTGTGTGAGTGTGTGAGAGACTGTGTGAGTGTGTGAGAGACTGTGAGTGTGTGAGAGACTGTGTGAGTGTGTGAGAGACTGTGTGAGTGTGTGAGAGACTGTGAGTGTGTGAGAGACTGTGTGAGAGACTGTGTGAGTGGTTGAGAGACTGTGAGTGTGTGAGAGACTGAGTGAGAGACCGTGTGAGTGTGTGAGAGACTGTGTGAGTGTGTGAGAGACTGTGTGAGTGTGTGAGAGACTGTGTGAGTGTGTGAGAGACTGTGAGTGTGTGAGAGACTGTGTGTGTGTGTGAGAGCCTGTTTGAGTGTGTGAGAGAGTGAGTGTGTGAGACACTATGTGAGTGTGTGAGAGACTGTGTGAGTGTGTGAGAGACTATGTGTGAGACTGTGTGAGAGATACTTTGTGAGTGTGTGTGAGAGACTGTGTGAGTGTGTGAGAGACTGTGTGAGAGCATGTGAGAGACTGTGTGAGTGTGTGAGAGACAATGGGTGAGACTGTGTGAAGAGACTGTGTGAGTGTGGGAGAGACTGTGTGAGTGTGTGAGAGACTGTGTGAGTGTGAGACTGTGTGAGTGTGTGAGAGACTGTGAGTGTGTGAGAGTGTGTGAGAGACTGTGTGAGTGGTTGAGAGACTGTGAGTGTGTGAGAGACTGAGTGTGTGAGTGTGTGAGAGACTGTGTGAGTGTGTGAGAGACTGTGTGAGTGTGTGAGAGACTGTGAGTGTGTGAGAGACTGTGTGAGTGTGAGAGACTGTGTGAGTGTGTGAGAGACTGTGAGTGTGTGAGAGACTGTGAGAGACTGTGTGAGTGGTTGAGAGACTGTGAGTGTGTGAGAGACTGAGTGAGAGACCGTGTGAGTGTGTGAGAGACTGTGTGAGTGTGTGAGAGACTGTGTGAGTGTGTGAGAGACTGTGTGAGTGTGTGAGAGACTGTGAGTGTGTGAGAGACTGTGTGTGTGTGTGAGAGCCTGTTTGAGTGTGTGAGAGACTGTGTGAGTGTGTGAGACACTATGTGAGTGTGTGAGAGACTGTGTGAGTGTGTGAGAGACTGTGTGAGTGTGTGAGAGACTGTGTGAGTGTGTGAGAGACTGTGTGAGTGTGTGAGAGACTGTGAGTGTGTGAGAGACTTTGAGTGTGTGAGAGACTGTGTGTGTGTGTGTGAGAGCCTGTTTGAGTGTGTGAGAGACTGTGTGAGTGTGTGAGACACTGTGTGAGTGTGTGAGAGACTGTGTGAGTGTATGAGAGACTGTGTGAGTGTGTGAGAGACTGTGTGACTGTGTTAATTCACTGACCTATCGGTCTGAGTACATGAGACCATTCTGAATAGACTGATAATAAACACATGCTTTGTTCCACAGCCTTGGTCTCACAACACCCTGCTTCTATTACTGACCTCAACTGGACCAAAACATCCTAGGACAGGCACACACACACACACACACACACACACACACACACACACACACACACACACACACACACACACACACACACACACACACACACACACACCACTCTGTCACGGTCCAACGTCTTTAATATGCACTTCCACCAGAGGGGGTTTGTGATTGTCTTAATCAGCTGTTAAGTCTCAAATGGCACCCTGCTCCCTATATAGTGCACTACTTTTGACCAGTTTGCATAGGGCTCTGGTCAAAAGTAGTATACTTTATAGTAAATAGGGTGCCATTTGGGAGACACTCACAATCTCTTCGTATTTGTATCCAAAGCACTCCATGCAGAGCACCACACTACAAATCCCTACAGTTGTACAGCCATAAGGCCCAGTGCAGTCAAAAGTGGGATTTTCCTGTGTTACATATATATTTCCACACTATGAGGTTGGAGTAATACTGTGAAATGGTGAAAATGATAATAATACATTTTTAGTGTAAGAGCTGTTGAAAAGACCTCCTGAAATTTCAGCCTGTTGTGGTGTAATGGAGTTTTGACCTGCCTGGTGACTTCAGGCAGTACATTAGTTAATAGACCAATAAGAAGTTCCAAACCTGCCAATAACAGCTAGTTTTCCCCTCCCCACTCAGACCACTCCCAGACAGTCCCAGCTAAATTCTTGCTTAAGAAGTTGCTCTTTGCTAAGAAGCTATTTTTGCTTCTTTTTTTGACCATTTAAATGGAAAACAATCACACTAAGGTACTTAACCAGAAATGATTTAATATTGATTTAAAAATGACAGCACTGGACCTTTTAAGTCAAGTAATACATAGTAATAAATGGAGTCTCAGTCAGCGGTAGGGTGATTAAAACTCTCTATGAGACCAGTCAAACAGAGGGATGATACCAACACAATGAATGCTTCATCATCTACTTATCAAATATAACACGTACACTCAGAGCTCCCGAGTGACACAGCGGTCTAAGGCACTGCATCTCAGTGCTAGAGGCGTCACTACAGACCCTGGTTCGAATTCCAGCCTGTGTCACAACCGTCCGTGATTGGGAGTCCCATAGGGCAGAGAACAATTGGTAGGGTTTGGCCGGGGCAGGCCGTCATTGTAAATAAGAATTTGTTCTTAACTGACTTGACTAGTTAAATAAAAATGTATAATAAAATAAACTGCTGCTACTAAATACAGTTTAATGTTAAAGTAAGATGTGGTGTCCAATCTGAAATATAACGTGAATTTAGCTTAAACTAAAAAGAGTACATGCTATGCTGCTGAGAGATAGGAGAGAGAGAGAGTGTGAATTCACAGGCTGGGTGTGAATGGCTAACACTGGTGAGAGAGGGGACAAAGAAGAGGAGAAGGGATGAGGCCCAGGGGTCAGAGAGGTTGGGAAGCGTGGGTAAGGACAAGAAACAAGAGGAGTGAGGATGGAGGGGAGGAGGGTAACTGGGTTGAGAAGAGGAGGGGAGGACCACGCCTAACTAACTGTGGCATGCTGCTCTCTGTCACACACACACACAAATGCAAATGTGCATAGAGGGAGAGGAGAGGAAAGAGAGAGCGAGAGAGAGAGAGATAGGAGAGGAAAGAGAGAGAGAGAGAGAGAGGAGAGAGAGAGAGAGAGAGAGAGAGAGAAAGAAAGAGAGAGAGAGAGAGAGAGAGGAGAGGAAAGAGAGAGAGAGAGAGGAGAGGAAAGAGAGAGAGAGATAGGAGAGGAAAGAGAGAGAGAGAGAGGAGAGGAAAGAGAGAGAGGGGAGAAGAAAGAGAGAGAGAGAGAGTAGAACAAGACAGGAGAGGAAAGAGAGAGAGAGAGAGAGAGAGAGATAGGGAGAGGAGAGGAAAGAGAGAGAGAGAGAGGAGAGGAAAGAGAGAGAGAGATAGGAGAGGAAAGAGAGAGAGAGAGGAGAGGAAAGAGAGAGAGAGGAGAGGAAGAGAGAGAGGAGAGGAAAGAGAGAGAGGAGAAGAGGAGAGAGAGAGAGAGAGAGAGAGAGAGAGAGAGAGAGAGTAGAACAAGACAGGAGAGGAAAGAGAGAGAGAGATAGGAGAGGAAAGAGAGAGAGAGAGAGAGAGGAGAGGAAAGAGAGAGAGAGAGAGAGAGAGAGAGAGAGAGAGAGAGTAGAACAAGACAGGAGAGGAGAGGGAGAAAGAGAAAGCAAGAGGAGGAGTAGAGTGGTTAAGATGGACAGCCTCCACACAGACGTGTGACTGTCAAGTGTTTTGGGACTGTAGGTTGGAGCTCCCTCTGGATGAGACTGTGTTTACTCCAGTTGCTCTGCTGTGGAAGACTGTTAGCTTAGCGTTAACACAGCTCTCTCCCAATGGGCCCGCTAATGCTACGGCTAATTCAATTCGAGGACAGGCACTCTTCGTTCGAGCCCTGACACATCTGGATTCTAATTGCCACTCACACCTTTCTGAATAACTTATGAATTCTAAACGACCTGATTTGCATGCTGTAGTGGTGCAGTAGCAGTACAGTACAGATGGCTTTGCCTGCGTGGTGTGAGGGTAAAAAATGTAATCAATGCTTTTGGATTGTATATTTAATATAGATTCATATTTAATATTATGAACAAACCCGTGGGAAAGCCTCTACCCAGACACACGTTGACCAATAACATGCCATTGTGGAGTAATGTGACAGGTATGGAGAGAAGAAAGAAGTGGCCACTTCCCAACACTCCCTCCCTCACTCCTTCCTCACTCCCTCCCTCCAAACCACCCCTCCCTCCTTACCCCCTTACCTCCCTTCTTCCTCCCTACCTCCTTACCTCCCTCCCTACCTCCTTACCTCCCTACCTCCTTACCTTCCTCCCTCCCTCCCTACCTCAGTAAAGTGGTTCCTGGGTAGAATGCCAGGTATGTGAGAGAGGTGTGTGCTCTCAGATGTTCAAGGTCTGAGTTTCCTGGCAAAATAATAAATGATCTGACAAACGATTTCCTCTGAGTCAGAAGATACTTAGAATGGAGAAACTGGGAGAAAGAGGGGGACGGGGTGAGAGAGAGACAGAGACAGAGACAGAGAACGCAGTTGTCCTTGACAGAAAGTGAAGCAACAATGTATCCCGTAGCAACATACAGGGAGGGGCTTGAGGAGATGAATTTAGACGCCTCTCTGCTTCACACCCTATCGATCACACACACACACACCACACACACACACACACACACACACACACACACACACACACACACACACACACACACACACACACACACACACACACACACACACACACACACCACACACACACACACACACACACACACACACACACACACACACACACTGTCTCATCCCACACACACTTCCACAGTCGTCAGGGTGACCTCCATAGTGACCAGCATCCCATGGCCATCGTGGTGACAGCAGCGTAAATGACAGATCTGGGGGGCCTCCGGGGTGGCACAGTGGTCTAGGGCACTGCAGTGCTAGCAATTGGATACCACGAAATTGGGGGAGAAAAGGGGGTAAAATATAAATAATTAAACAATTTATAAAAAATTACAGATCTGTAGTCAACACACAAACACTGATGATAGGAGCTCTCCTATCTGATGAACAATCTCAATGGGACATTCTATTCCCCTATCCTATCTGATGACCAATCTCAATGGGACATTCTATTCTCCTCTCCTATCTGATGACCAATCTCAATGGGACATTCTATTCTCCTCTCCTATCTGATGACCAATCTCAATGGGACATTCTATTCTCCTCTCCTATCTGATGACCAATCTCAATGGGACATTCTATTCTCCTCTCCTATCTGATGACCAATCTCAATGGGACATTCTATTCTCCTCTCCTATCTGATGACCAATCTCAATGGGACATTCTATTCCCCTATCCTATCTGATGACCAATCTCAATGGGACATTTTATTCTCCTCTCCTATCTGATGACCAATCTCAATGGGACATTCTATTCCCCTATCCTATCTGATGACCAATCTCAATGGGACATTCTATTCTCCTCTCCTATCTGATGACCAATCTCAATGGGACATTCTATTCTCCTATCCTATCTGATGACCAATCTCAATGGGACATTCTATTCTCCTCTCCTTCTCTTTTTCTTCTTTTGACCTCTTCCTCCTCAAGTACATCCTCCTCTCTTCCTCCTCAAGTACATCCTCCTCTCTTCCCCCTCCCCCTTCTACCACTGTCCTCCTCTCTTCCTCCTCCCCCTTCTACCACTATCCTCCTCTCTTCCTCCTCCCCCTTCTACCACTATCCTCCTCTCTTCCTCCTCCCCCTTCTACCACTATCCTCCTCTCTTCCTCCTCCCCCTTCTACCACTGTCCTCCTCTCTTCCTCCTCCCCTTCTACCACTATCCTCCTCTCTTCCTCCTCCCCCTTCTACCACTATTCTCCTCTCTTCCTCCTCCCCCTTCTACCACTATTCTCCTCTCTTCCTCCTCCCCCTTCTACCACTATCCTCCTCTCTTCCTCCTCCCCCTTCTACCACTGTCCACCCTCTTCTTTTGACCTTATCCTACCCTTTTTCTCTTATATCATCCTCCTCCTCCTCCGTCTATCTAGTTGCCTTGTCCCGACTGTTTGTCTGCAGTGGGGCTCTTACATACCCTAACATCTCTCTCTCTCTCTCTCTCTCTCTCTCTCTCTTTCGCTCTCTTTCTCTCTCCCTCTTTCGCTCTCTCTCCTCTCTGCTACCTCCTATTTCTCTCTCTCTCTCTCTCTCTCTCTCTCTCTCTCTCGTTCTGTCCCAGAAGTCTTTGTTCTCCGTGTATGTCAGAGGGATAGAAGGCTGTGACCCCATCAGTAGGACGTTGTTGGAACAAGGCTTTGATTGAGACTAGGCGAGAGAGAGGTGTGGGGTTGGTTTGGTTAGTAGGATGGAGGGGGGGTAAGTAGGGAGAGAGAGGTGTGGGGGTTGGGTTGGTTAGTAGGAGAGGGAGAGAGAGAGGTGTAAGGGTTGGTTTGGTTAGTAGGAGGGAGGGGGTAAGTAGGGGGAGAGAGAGGTGTGGGGGGTTGGTTTGGTTAGTAGGAGGGAGGGGTAAGTAGGGAGAGAGAGAGGTGTAAGGGTTGGTTTGGTTAGTAGGGCGGAGGGGTTTAAGTAGGGAGGAAGGGGTGATGGTTGGTTGGGTTTGGAGGAGGGAGATGGAGGGAGGGAGGGAGGAGTATGGTTGGTTGTGTTAGGAGGAGGGAGAGGGAGAGAGAACAGGAGGGAGGGGTGATGGTTGGTTGGTTTAGGAGGAGGGTGAGGGAGAGAGGGAGGGAGGGAGGGGTGATGGTTGGTTGGGTTAGGATGAGGGAGAGGGAGGGGGAGAGAGGGAGGAGGGAGGAGTGATGGTTGGTTGGGTTAGGAGGAGGGAGAGGGAGGGGGAGAGGAGGGAGGAGTGATGGTTGGTTGGGTTAGGAGGATGGAGAGGGAGGGGAGAGAGGGAGGGAGGGAGGGGTGATGGTTGGTTGGGTTAGGATGAGGGAGAGGGAGGGGGAGAGAGGGAGGGAGGAGTGATGGTTGGTTGGGTTAGGAGGAGGGAGAGAGAGAGGGGAGAGGGAGGGGTGATGGTTGGTTGGGTTAGGAGGAGGGAGAGAGAGAGGGGAGAGAGGGAGGGGTGATGGGTGGTTGGGTTAGAAGGAGGGTGAGGGAGAGAGGGAGGGAAGGGTGATGGACGGGGTCCAGGGCTTGGATGTCTCTTTATGTCTGGCATCCTCTTCTTCTCTCACACACAATAGGCCATGAGAGAGAGAGAGAGAGTGTGTGTGTGTGTGTGTGTGTGTGTGTGTCTGCCAACAAACTAAAACTGCTGACAGTAAACCAGGAAAGTGAATTTTCTGGCTGTGGTTGAGGCTGAGTGCTGTTGTCTCTGGGTTTCATTAGATGAAGGGAAAGAGGGAAAGAGAAAGAGAGAGATGGAGAGACAGAAGAACGGTGAATCCAGCAGATCTGGGCAGAGGAAAGAGAGAGAGGGATGGAGAGACAGAAGAACGGTGAATCCAGCAGATCTGGGCAGAGGAAAGAGAGAGAGGGATGGAGAGACAGAAGAGCTGTGAATCCAGCAGATCTGGGCAGAGGAAAGAGAGAGAGGGATGGAGAGACAGAAGAGCGGTGAATCCAGTAGATCTGAGCAGAGGAAAGAGAGAGGGATGGAGAGACAGAAGAGCGGTGAATCCAGCAGATCTGGGCAGAGGAAAAGAGAGAGGGATGGAGAGACAGAAGAGCTGTGAATCCAGCAGATCTGGGCAGAGGAAAGAGAGAGAGGGATGGAGAGACAGAAGAGCGGTGAATCCAGCAGATCTGGGCAGAGGAAAAGAGAGAGGGATGGAGAGACAGAAGAGCGGTGAATCCAGCAGATCTGGGCAGAGGAAAGAGAGAGAGGGATGGAGAGACAGAAGAACGGTGAATCCAGCAGATCTGGGCAGAGGAAAGAGAGAGAGGGATGGAGAGACAGAAGGAGTTAGGAAGATAAACAGAGATATAGAAAGTGATGTAGAGAGGAGAGAAAGGGATGTAGAGAGGAGAGAACGGGATGTAGAGAGGAGAGAAAGTGAATGCTGAGGCAGGACGTATCACAGGTGAGATCTGGCCCAGGTGAACCTGTAGTGTCCTGTCCTGCATGTGTGTGGTCCGTCTCTCCTTAGACATTCTGATACACGGCTGCTCACACACACACACACACACACACACAAACGCACACACACACAAACACACACACAGAGACACATGCGTACGCACGCACACACACACGGACGAACACACACTTAGTATTCATCTCTTTCTCTGTCAGCATTCCTTAAACACTGATAAATCATCTTCAGAAGACTCCCAGTCATATCACTTCTACTGTTTAAGGACACACACACACACACACACACACACACACACACACACACACACACACACACACACACACACACACACACACACACACACACACACACACCACTCTTCTCTCCTCTCATCTCTCTGTTATTCTGTTATCAGGGACATCAGAGTAGGAGGGACAGCTTCAATCATTAACGCCTGTTTAAGATTTTAGTAGCGTACTAAATTACCTATTGCATATGCAAATGGAACATATGTTTAGCTGTTAGCTCCGACGTTTAAAGGCCTGTAAGACTGAAGGGTGGAAAAATGAGCTTCATAAATGGATTAGTATATTTATAACCTCACTGAGGCTGATAATAGGCCTTCAATGTTTATAACATCTGGGAGAGAACCCCAAATCAGATCAGTCTCCTTACAAAGTACGCGCACATGCACGTGCACGCACACTCACACGTGCACGCACGCACGCACGCACACACACGCACACACACACACACACACACACACACACACACACACACACACACACACACACACACACACACACACACACACACACATACACACACACACACACAATGAAATAGTGATGATTAGGACAGGCAGAGAAAGTGGATGCTGAGGCAGGACGTATCACAGGTGAGATCTGGCCCAGGTGAACCTTTTTAATTTCCTGTCCTGCATGTATGTGGGCCGCTCTCCTGTAGAGAGACATCCTGATACACAGCTGCTCACACACACTCACACATACATACATGCACACACTCGTGCGCACACACACACACGAGCGCATACACACACACACACACACACACACACACACACACACACACACACACACACACACACACACACACACACACACACACACACACTTCGTATTCATCTCTCTCTGTCAGTATTCTTAAAACACTGCTAAATCATCTTCAGATGACTCCTAGTAGTATCAGTTCTACTGTTTAACTGCACACACACACACACTCACATGCACACGCACACACAACACACACACATGTACACACAAATCACACCTCTTTCCTCCTCCTCTCCTCTCTCCTCTCCTCTTTCTGTGATCAGGGACATCAGAGTAGGAGGGACAGCTTATGACCTAAATTACCTATTGCATATGTAAATGGAACATATGTTTAGCTGTTAGCTCTAGTGTTGAAAAGCCTGTAATGCTGTAGGTTAGAAAAATGAGCTTCATTAATGGATTGGCATTCGCTATACTCCAAGATGGTGTAGCAGTCAGACATCTTTTGTCCTTGTCGTGTCAGTATGTAAGTATCTAAAAAGTATGTAACTTTTTAGATCTTTTTACTTTGCATAGCGCGACTCAAACCAGAGCAAATCAGACTTATTTTTCTCCATATCTCCGGAGTCCTACCTCAAACTCTGAACCTTTTCACATGGATCATCGCAGCAAGCTAGCTGCTATCCGAGTGGCCACTCCTGGCTATCATCTCTGTCCTGAAGCAAGAACCAATTAGCCTGGAGCTAGCCTTTGCTAGGCCCATCTCCCAGCTAGCCGAAGAGGTCCATCAGCCACACCTTGGGTTACAATACCTATTTTGCCAATTGGCATGGACCCCTTTTACTGCCGACCCGGAGCCCTGCCGACCCATCATGACTGGACTACCTACGTAATTCACCCGAGGGCGTTTTTCAACTTTTTTCAACTGGCTCGCGACGTCCCCTGTATGCCCATCTGCTAGCCTGCTAGCCTGCTAGCTGCGGCCCGCTATCTGTCTAGAGCAGGGGTGTCAAACATACGGCCCGCGGGCCGGAACCGGCCCCCAAGGAGGTTCGATCAGGCCCGCAGGATAATTTGAAAGTGGAAAAAATGCATAAAAGACATGGAATTAATATTTTTAATTCGCTGCAATTCATGGATTATCCGCTAAGGGGCGCACTCTTTCCATCAGAGTAGAAGACAAGCCGCATCACTGAGACAGACTGAAAACAGCAGACGGTATCAATGCGCCATCTGCTGCTTGTTACGACGTTGTTAATACCTTGGTCTCTACCTCTCCGCTACACCCTCATTAGCCAAAATGTCGTTATCCAAACGGAGAAAAGTAGATAAGGAGTGTAGAATTTTCAAAGAAAAATGGACCACGTCCTATTTATTTACAGAGATGCACGGAAAACCTTCGTGCTTGGTGTGTTTGCAACAAGTTTCGGTATTGAAGGAATATAATATTCGACGCCACTACGAGACTCATCACAGCGAAAAATATGACGGCTTGCAAGGACAACTGAGAAGAGATAAGATTAACGAATTGCTGGCGGGTCTGAGGAAACAGCAGTCAACTTTCATCCAGAGCCGAGAAGTCAGTGAAGCAGCGGTAAAAGCCAGCTACCTAATTGCTAGCGAAATAGCATTAGCATCGAAGCCGTATTCCGACGGTGACTTTGTTAAACGATGCATGATGAAGGCGGCTGAACTTGTATGTCCCGAGAAGCGACAAGCTTTTGCCAATATTAGCCTGACGAGGAATACTATAGCAGAGAGGATTTCGGAACTATCGGCAGATTTAGACAGTCAATTGAAACAGAGAGTCAAGTCATTTATTGCATTTTCCGTGGCAATTGACGAGCACTGACATCACAGACGTGGCCCAACTGGCCATATTTATTCGAGGAGTTGATGAGACATTGACTGTTACTGAAGAGTTTCTTGAGTTGGTGCCAATGATGGACACCACAACAGCCGAGGACATTTTCGGCTCTGTCGTTGCTGCATTGGACAGAGTTGGAGTGGACTGGTCCCGCGCTGTCAGCCTGGCTACAGACGGCGCGCCATCCATGGTCGGAAAGAAAGCAGGTGTCGCGACAAAGTTCAAAGACAAAGTACAAGCCCTTAATGGAGGAGATCGTTTCTGGACATTTCACTGTATTTTGCACCAGGAGGCATTGTGTTGCAAGTCGGTGAAAATGGACCACGTCATGGAGGTGGTTGTTCGCACTGTAAATTTCATCCGGTCCAGAGGTCTGAACCATCGTCAGTTTGACAAACTTCTCAGCGACAGCAACATTACCCACAGCCTGCCATACCACACTGAATTGAGATGGTTAAGCCGAGGCGCTGTGCTGAGGCATTTCTTTGATCTACGAGAGGAAATCGGACAGTTCATGGAGAAAAAAGGAAAACCGGTGTTGGAATTACAATCTCAGGAATGGCTACGGGACCTTGCATTCTTGGTTGATATTACTGAACACTTGAACAATCTGAACAAAATGTTGCAAGGCCGCAAAAAGTTGTCACACAGTTTTCTGACAACATACATGCATTTAAGTTGAAGCTGACTTTGTGGGAGATGCAACTGGCAAATGGCAACCCTGCTCATTTCCCCTGTCTGAGAGATGTGTGTGTGACCAGACCTGATGCGGACATGAAACGGTACAAAGACAAAATTGCAGGACTACTGCGGGAGTTTGAGAAACGTTTTCAGGTATTTGGTGAACTTGAGACAGAATTTTCAGTTTTTCGCTCACATTTCACAGTTAAAGCTTCTGATCTGCCGGTCGAAATTCAGCTAGAGATAATTGATTTGCAGTGTGATGCAGATTTGAAGGGCAAATTTGCCTCTGTAGGTCTGGACAGATTTTATCAGTATCTACTACCAGGGTACCCCAAATTAACAGCCCTGGCTGCTAAAATTTTGTGCATGTTTGGGACAACCTACCTTTGTGAACAAATTTTCTCAGTGATGAATATCAATAAAACAAAAATGCGTTCAAGGCTCACAAACAAGCACTTAAATGACATTCTGAAAGTGACAGCTAGTCAGGACATGACACCTGGTGTTGATGCACTTGTACAGGCCAAAAGATGCCAAGTTTCAGGAACAAATACAAGTCCAGACTAGACTAACACCTTTAAAATGCTGCCTTAGATACTGTTTGCATTGAAAGAATACAGCTCTGTGAAGATGAATCCTTACTGTGGTGATTTAAAAAATGTGCACTTTAATGTTAGTCAGCAGCTTCAAAACAAAAGTTGTGTGATGGAATTCTACTGTTCATACAACTCCATAAATTTTCAATTTCGTGGAGCAGTGTAGCAGAGTATGGTATAATTTTAATGGTCCGGCCCACTTGACATCTCCCTAGGCCGTATGTGGCCCACGATGCGAAATGTGTTTGACACCCCTGGTCTAGAGCATATCGGACTGTTAGCTGAAGAGGCCCATCGGACAAATTATTTGGCCACTATACCTATTTTGCCAATTGGCCTGGACCCTTTTACCACACTGCTGATCCATGATTACTGTTCTGCCGACGTAACAGCACGAGGGGCTACGACAGACTTCTTCCGCCAAGACGTCCCTTTAAGGCCCTTCTTCTAGCTTGCTAGCCCAGGCCCGCTAGCTGTCTGATTCCCCGTGTCTCTGGCCCGCCAAGCGACTCACTGGATCCCTATGATCACTCACCTATACATGCCTCTCCCTAATGTCAATATGCCTTGTCCATTGCGGTTTTGGTAAATCATTATTGCCTTATTTCACTGTAGAGCCTTATTTCCATCTACCACACATACGGTGACCTCACCTGGTTTAAATTATGTTTCTAGAGAACATATCTCTCTCATCGTCACTCAATGCTTAGGGTTACCTCCACTGTATTCACATCCTACCATACCTTTGTCTGTACATTATGCCTTGAATCTATTCGACCGTTCCCAGAAACCTTCTCCCTTTACTCTCTGTTCCGAACGTGCTAGACGACCAGTTCTTATAGCCTTTAGCCTTACCGTTATCCTAGTCCTCCTCTGTTCCTCTGGTGATGTAGAGGTGAATCCAGGCCCTGCAGTGCCTAGCTCCACTCCCATTCCCCAGACGCTCTCATTTGTTCACTTCTGTAACCGTAAAAGCCTTGGTTTAATGCATGTTAACATTAGAAGCCTCCTCCCCAAGTTTGTTTTATTCACTGCATTAGCACACTCTGCCAACCCGGATGTCCTAGCTGTGTCTGAATCCTGGCTTAGGAAGACCACCAGAAACCCTGAAATTTCCATCCCTAACTACAACGTATTCCGACAAGATAGAACTGCCAAAGGGGGCGGAGTTGAAATCTACTGCAGAAATAGCCTGCAGAGTTCTGTCCTACTATCCAGGTCTGTGCCCAAACAATTTGAGCTTCTACTTTTATAAATCCACCTTTCTAGAAACAAGTCTCTCACCGTTGCCGCTTGCTATAGACCACCTTCTGCCCCCAGCTGTGCCCTGGACACCATATGTGAATTGATTGCACCCCATCTATCTTTCTGTTAGGTGACGTAAACTGGGACATGCTTTACACTCCGGCCATCCTACAATCTAAGCTTGATGCCCTCAATCTCACACAAACGACCACCCCTCATCACTGTCAAGTGCTCCCTAAAACACTTCAGCGAGCAGGCCATTCTAATCGACCTGGCCCGGGTATCCTGGAAGGAAATTGACCTCATTCCGTCAGCAGAGGATGCCTGTTTATTCATTAAAAGTAATTTCCTCACAATCTTAAATAAGCATGCCCCATTCAAAAAATGTAGAACCAGGAACAGATATAGCCCTTGGTTCACTCCAGACCTGACTGCCCTTGACCAGACCATACTGCATTAGCATCGAATAGCCCCTGCAATGTGCAACTTTTAAGTGAAGTAAGGAACCAATATACACAGGCAGTTAGGAAAGCAAAGGCTAGCTTTTTCAAATAGAAATTTGCATCCTGTAGCACAAACTCCCAAAAGTTCTGGGACACTGTAAAGTCCATGGAGAATAAGAGCACCTCCTCCCAGCTGCCCACTGCACTGAGACTAGGAAACACTGTCACCACCGACAAATCCATGATAATTAAGAATTTTAAGAAACATTTTTCCACAGCCCTGCACCCCCACAGCAACTTTCCCAAGCCTCCCCATTTCTCCTTCACCCAAATGCAGATAGCTGATGTTCTGAAAGAGCTGCAAAATCTGGACCCCTACAAATTAGCCGGGTTAGACCATCTGGACCCTCTCTTTCTAAAATAATCTCTCTTTTGTATCGTCTGAGATCCCCAAAGATTGGAAAACTGCTGCAGTCATCCCCCTCTTCAAAGGGGGAGACACTCTAGACCCAAACTTCTACAGACCTATATCTATCCTACCCTGCCTTTGTAAGGTCTTCTCTGCTATGCAATCTGGTTTCCGAGCTGGTCATGGGTGCACCTCAGCCACACTTAAGGTCCTAAATGATATCATAACCGTCATCGATAAGAGACAATACTGTGCAGCTGTTTTCATCGACCTGGCTAAGGCGTTTGACTGTCAATCACCACATTCTTATTGGCAGACTCAACAACCTTGGTTTCTCAAATGACTGCCTCGCCTGGTTCACCAACTACTTCTCAGACAGAGTTCAGTGTGTCAAATCGGAGGGCCTGTTGTCCGGACCTCTGGCAGTCTCTATGGGGGTGCCAGAGGGTTCAATCCTCGGGCCGACTCTTTTCTCTGTATACATCAATGTTGTCGCTCTTGCTACTGGTGATTCTATGATCCACCTCTATGCAGACGACACCATTCTGTATACTTCTGGCCCATCTTTGAACACTGTGTTAACTAACCTCCAGACAAGCTTCAATTTCATACAACTCTCCTTCCGTGGCCTCCAACTGCTCTTAAATGCAAATAAAACTAAATGCATACTCTTCAACCGATTGCTGCCCACACTTGCCGTCCGTCCAGCATCACTACTCCGGACGGTTCTGACTTAGAATATGTGGACAACTACAAATACCTAGGTGTCTGGTTAGACTGTAAACTCTCCTTCCAGACTCACATTAAGCATCTCCAATCCAAAATTAAATCTAGAATCGGCTTCCTATTTCGCAACAAAGCATCCTTCACTCAGGCTGCCAAACATACCCTAGTAAAACTGACCATCCTACCGATCCTCGACTTCGGCGATGTCATTTACAAAATAGCCTCCAACACTCTACTCAGCAAATTGTATGCAATCTATCACAGTGCCATCCATTTTGTCACCAAAACCCCATGTACTACCCATCACTACGACATGTATGCTCTCGTTGGCTGGCCCTCGCTTCATATTTGTCACCAAACCCACTGGCTCCAGGTCATGTATAAGTCTTTGCTAGGTAAAGCCCCACCTTATCTCAGCTCACTGGTCACCATAGCAGCACCCACCCGTAGCACACGATCCAGCAGGTATATCTCACAGGTATATCTCATCTCACACACACACACACAGACACACACACACACACACACACACACACACACACACGCACACACGCGCACACGCGCACACTCGCACACGCGCTCACGCTCACACACGCACACAAACACACACACATGCACACACTAACACACATACACACACATGTACACACGTACACACACACACACACACTCTCACGCACACATGCATACGCACACACACACGCACGCACACGCACACACGCACACACATTCACACACAATGAAATAGCAATGATAGTGGCAGGCAGGCTGTTAAAGATTGTGAGGAGTGTCAGTTATGAGCTGGACATTCAGTAGAACATCTACAGAGGGGAGGGAGCCTGAGGAGAGATTCCATAATTGACACACAGAGGAATCCTGTAGCCCTGTGTTGTCCCATTAGAGAGAACACACCAATAACACTCTAATAGTTATTAACTTTGATCATTCTGGCTTTCAAAAGGAAAAATGACTAATTAACATGTTTTTTTCTGAAGTCATTTCAGCGAGCGAGAGTGACTCATCTGTTGTATAATTGTGTTTGAGTTTTGGAGGGTGTTGAGGTTCCTATGGGATGCCAGATAGTCTTAACAAGAAGAGAAGTGATTGAAGTAGTTATTTTGACTCATTCTGTTCAGACTCTGGCCAGGCTCTCACAGGGGATGTGGCACTCACACAATCACTCACACACACACACCCACTCACACAGGGGTCAATAAAAGACAGTAGAAAAGAGTCTACATGGTCATTTTGTAATCATCGGGATGGGGGAAGGCAGTGGGGCGGAGGCAGAGAATGGAAGGGACAGAGGGGAGGTAGAGATGGGGAGGTAGAGAGGGGGAGACAATGGGGTGGGAGAGAAGTAGAGGATGGATGAAGAAACTGAGGGGAGGAGAGAAGAAATTGCTCTGAGCATTGAGTGTTGTGTGAGTCAGAGTAAAGGAATGAAGGGAGAGTGGGTTGAGAGTGGAGTATAGCATACTATTTTCCATGTAGTGAAAGATATAGGGAATAGGGTGTCATTTTTGATGCAGACAGAGACATGGGGGGGTGGGAAGCATTAAGTGGTACTTCTACAGAGGATTGGGGGTCAAGAGGGTTATCGAGGATGAGGGTTGGAGGGTCAGGAGGGTTATAGAGGAAGAGGAGGGGTAGAGGGTTGGGGGCCAGGAGGGTTATAGAGGTGGAGGAGTGGTGGTGGGTCAGGAGGGTTATGGAGGAGGAGGGGAGGGTTGGGGGTCGGGAGGGTTATAGAGGAGGAGGAGTGGTGGAGGGTCAGGAGGGTTATGGAGGAGGAGGAGGGTTGGAGGTCAGGAGGGTTATAGAGGAGGAGGGGTGGAGGGTCAGGAGGGGTTATAGAGGAGGAGGAGTTGTGGAGGGTCTGCAGGTTTATTGATGAGGAGGAGGGGTGGAGGTTCAGGAGGGTTATAGAGGAGGAGGAGGGTTGGGGGTCAGGAGGGTTATAGAGGAGAAGGGGTGGAGGGTCAGGAGGGTTAAAGAGGAGGAGGAGGGGTGGAGGATCAGGAGTGTGATAGAGAAGGAGAAGTGGTGGAGAGATGGGGTGTCAGTAGGGTTATAGAGGAAGAGGAGGGGTGGAGGGTTGGGGGCTAGGAGGGTTATAGAGGAGGAGGAGTGGGATGTTGGGGGGTCAGGAGGTTAATAGAGGAGGAGGGGTGTAGGTTCAGGAGGGTTATAGAGGAGGTGGAGGGGTGAAGGGTTGGGGGGTTAGGTGGGTGAAAGAAGAGGAGGAGGGTTGGAATATCATTAAGGTTATAGAGGAGGAGGGGTGGAGAGTCAGGAGGGTTATAGAGTAGGAGGAGGGGTGAGAGTCAGGAGGGTTATAGAGTAGGAGGAGGGGTGAGAGTCAGGAGGGTTATAGAGTAGGAGGAGGGGTGAGAGTCAGGAGGGTTATAGAGTAGAGGAGGAGGGGTGAGAGTCAGGAGGGTTATAGAGTAGGAGGAGGGGTGAGAGTCAGGAGGGTTATAGAGTAGGAGGAGGGGTGAGAGTCAGGAGGGTTATAGAGTAGGAGGAGGGGTGAGAGTCAGGAGGGTTATAGAGTAGGAGGAGGGGTGAGAGTCAGGAGGGTTATAGAGTAGGAGGAGGGGTGAGAGTCAGGAGGGTTATAGAGTAGGAGGAGGGGTGGAGAGTCAGGAAGGTTATAGAGTAGGAGGAGGGGTGAGAGTCAGGAGGGTTATAGAGTAGGAGGAGGGGTGAGAGTCAGGAGGGTTATAGAGTAGGAGGAGGGGTGAGTGTCAGGAGGGTTATAGAGTAGGAGGAGGGGTGAGAGTTAGGAGGGTTATAGAGTAGGAGGAGGGGGTGAGAGTCAGGAGGGTTATAGAGTAGGAGGAGGGGTGGAGAGTCAGGAGGGTTATAGAGTAGGAGGAGGGGTGAGAGTCAGGAGGGTTATAGATGAGGAGCAGTGGAAGGTTGAGGGGGTCAGGAGGGTTATAGAGGAAGAGGAGGGGTGGAAGGTTGTGGGGGTCACAATGGTTATAGAGGATGAGGAGGGGTGGTGGGTTGGGGGATCAGGAGGGTTATAGAGGAGGAGGTGTGGAGGGTTGGGGCCAGGAGGGTTATAAAGGAGGAGGGGTTGCGGTTTCAGGAAGGGATATAGAGGAGGAGGAGGGTTGGGGGTCAGGAGGGTTATAAAGGAGGAGGGTTGGGGTTTCAAGAAGGGATATAGAGGAGGAGGAGGGTTGGAGGGTGGAGGGGTCAGTTGGGTAATAAAGGATGAGGTTTGGGGTGTTGGGGGTCAGGAGGGTTATAGAGGAGGAGGGTTGAGGGTCAGGAGGGTTATAGAGGAAGAGGAGGGTTGGGGGTCAGGAGGGTTATAGAGGAGGAGGGGTGGAGGGTCAGGAGGGTTATACATTTACATTTAAGAGGAGGAGGAGTTGTGGAGGGTCTGCAGGTTTATTGAGGAGGAGGGGTGGAGGTTCAGGAGGGTTATAGAGGAAGAGGAGGTGTGAAGGGTTGGTGGGGTCAAGTGGGTTAAAGAGGAGGAGGGGTGGAGGGTTGAGGGGTCTGGACGTTATAGAGGAGGAGGAGGGTTTTGGATGTCATAAAGGTTATAGAGGAGGAGGAGGGAAGGAGGGTCAGGAGGGTTATAGAGGAGGAGGGGTGGAGGGTCAGGAGGGTTATAGAGGAGGAGGAGTTGTGGAGGGTCTGCAGGTTTATTGAGGAGGAGGGGTGGAGGTTCAGGAGGGTTATAGAGGAAGACGAGGTGTGAAGGGTTGGTGGGGTCAAGTGGGTTAAAGAGGAGGAGGGGTGGAGGGTTGAGGGGTCTGGACGTTATAGAGGAGGAGGAGGGTTTTGGATGTCATAAAGGTTATAGAGGAGGAGGAGGGAGGGAGGGTCAGGAGGGTTATAGAGGAGGAGAAGGGTGGGATGTCATTAAGGTTATAGAGGAGGAGGAGGGAAGGAGGTCATAAGGGTTATGGAGGAGGAGGAGGAGGGTTGGACTGTTGGGGGGTCAGGAGTGTTATAGAGGAGGAGGAGGGGTGGAGGGTCAGGGGGTTTATAGAGGAGGAGGATGGGTGGAGGGTCAGGAGGTTTATAAAGGAGGAGGAGTTGTGGAGAGTTGGGGGGTCAGGGGGTTATAGAGGAGGAGGGGTGGAGGGTTGTGGGGTCATTAGGGTTATAGAGGAGGACGATGGTGGAGGGCTGGGTGGTCAGGGGGGGTTATAGAGGGTTATAGAGGAGGAGGGGTGGAGGGCATTACTATTACTGGAAGATACCAGGAGGTTTAACCTGCTGTCTGCCTTAGGGGGGTCAGGAGGGTTATAGAGGAGAGAGGAGGGCATTACTATTACTGGAAGATACCAGGAGGTTTAACCTGCTGTCTGCCTTGGGGGGTCAGGAGGGTTATAGAGGAGAGAGGAGGGCATTACTATTACTGGAAGATACCAGGAGGTTTAACCTGCTGTCTGCCTTAGGGGGGTCAGGAGGGTTATAGAGGAGAGAGGAGGGCATTACTATTACTGGAAGATACCAGGAGGTTTAACCTGCTGTCTCACTTCATAATGTTTGATGTTTTCATAACGTTTGCTTGTCTCCAGATATTTTGTCAATGAGAACAGACAATCTGCGTCCTAAATGGCACCCTATTTATAGTGCTCTACCTTTGACTAGGGCTAGTAGGGATCTAATGCACTAAATAGGGAATAGGGTGCAATTTTGGACACAGTATCTGTCCTTGTACAAGCACTAAACTTATCTCCACTCTCCAACAACCACATCTTATATCTCTCTTCTCCCCCATACACCTCACCCTAAATAACCTCCCACTGCACTCCCCTCACACATCTCACACACAAACCCTCTTTGCTCACCTCTCTTCTCCTCTCATTTAATCTCATTCCCACTCTCCCACATCCCACACTTTCTCCCCTACTCCTCTATGCTCCTTCCTTCCCTCTCTCCCACAAACCCTAACACCTCCCCTCCCCTCCTCTTCTCTCCTACCCCTTCCAGAGTTGCAGTGTCTCATGGGAGAGAAGAGTGGAAAGCGCCACAACGTTGTGAATCAATAGGCTTTTCCACGGCCTCTTGGCCAGCCTAGAAATCAATGGTTGAGGGAAATGAAGCTGTAGACTTTGAATACATTACGCACCCTGATGCAGGAGGCAAACAGCCCAGTTCCAAACAGCCCAGTTCCAAACAGCCCAGTTCCAAACAGCTCAGTTCCAAACAGCTCAGTTCCAAACAGCCCAGTTCCAAACAGCCCAGTTCCAAACAGCCCAGTTCCAAACAGCTCAGTTCCAAACAGCCCAGTTCCAAACAGCCCAGTTCCAAACAGCTCAGTTCCAAACAGCAGTTCCAGTTCCAAACAGCCCAGTTCCAAACAGCCGAGTTCCAAACAGCTCAGTTCCAAACAGCTCAGTTCCAAACAGATCAGTTCCAAACAGCCCAGTTCCAAACAGCTCAGTTCCAAACAGCCCAGTTCCAAACAGCTCAGTTCCAAACAGCCCCGTTCCAAACAGCTCAGTTCCAAACAGCTCAGTTCCAAACAGCCCAGTTCCAAACAAGCCACAGCCCAGTTCCAAACAGCCAGTTCCAAACAGCTCAGTTCCAAACAGCCCAGTTCCAAACAGCTCAGTTCCAAACAACCCAGTTCCAAACAGCCCAGTTCCAAAAACAGCTCAGTTCAAACAGCCCAGTTCCAAACAGCAGTTCCAGTTCCAAACAGCCCAGTTCCAAACAGCCCAGTTCCAAACAGCCCAGTTCCAAACAGCCCAGTTCCAAACAGATCAGTTCCAAACAGCCCAGTTCCAAACAGCCCAGTTCCAAACAGCTCAGTTCCAAACAGCTCAGTTCCAAACAGCTCAGTTCCAAACAGCCCAGTTCCAAACAGCCCAGTTCCAAACAGCTCAGTTCCAAACAGCTCAGTTCCAAACAGATCAGTTCCAAACAGCCCAGTTCCAAACAGCTCAGTTCCAAACAGCCCAGTTCCAAACAGCTCAGTTCCAAACAGCTCAGTTCCAAACAACCCAGTTCCAAACAACCCAGTTCCAAACAGCTCAGTTCCAAACAGCTCAGTTCCAAACAGCCCAGTTCCAAACAGCTCCAAACAACCCAGTTCCAAACAGCCCAGTTCCAAACAGCCCAGTTCCAAACAGCCCAGTTCCAAACAGCAAACAGCTCAGTTCCAAACACAGTTCCAAACAGCCCAGTTCCAAACAGCTCAGTTCCAAACAGCTCAGTTCCAAAACAGATCAGTTCCAAACAGCCCAGTTCCAAACAGCTCAGTTCCAAAACAGTTCCCCAGTTCCAAACAGCAGTTCAGTTCCAAACAGTTCCAAACAGCCCCGTTCCAAACAGCTCAGTTCCAAACAGCTCAGTTCCAAACAGCCCAGTTCCAAACAACCCAGTTCCAAACAGCTCAGTTCCAAACAACACAGTTCCAAACAGCTCAGTTCCAAACAACCCAGTTCCAAACAGCCCCGTTCCAAACAGCCCAGTTCCAAACAGCCCCGTTCCAAACAGCCCAGTTCCAAACAGCTCAGTTCCAAACAGCTCAGTTCCAAACAGCCCAGTTCCAAACAGCCCAGTTCCAAACAGCCCAGTTCCAAACAGCTCAGTTCCAAACAGCCCCGTTCCAAACAGCCCAGTTCCAAACAGCTCAGTTCCAAACAGCTCAGAGTTCCAAACAGCCCAGTTCCAAACAGCCCAGTTCCAAACAGCCCAGTTCCAAACAGCCCAGTTCCAAACAGCTCAGTTCCAAACAGCCTCAGTTCCAAACAGCAGTTCAGTTCCAAACAGCCCAGTTCCAAACAGCTCAGTTCCAAACAGCTCAGTTCCAAACAACCCAGTTCCAAACAGCTCAGTTCCAAACAGATCAGTTCCAAACAACCCAGTTCCAAACAGCCCAGTTCCAAACAGCTCAGTTCCAAACAGCTCAGTTCCAAACAGCTCAGTTCCAAACAGCCCAGTTCCAAACAGCTCAGTTCCAAAACAGTTCCAAACCCAGTTCCAAACAGCTCAGTTCCAAACAGCTCAGTTCCAAAGTTCCAAACCCAGTTCCAAACAGCTCAGTTCCAAACAACCCAGTTCCAAACAGCTCAGTTCCAAACAGCTCAGTTCCAAACAGCTCAGGTCCAAACAACCCAGTTCCAAACAGCTCAGTTCCAAACAGCTCAGTTCCAAACAACCCAGTTCCAAACAGCTCAGTTCCAAACAACCCAGTTCCAAACATCCCAGTTCCAAACAGCTCAGTTCCAAACAACACAGTTCCAAACAGCTCAGTTCCAAACAGCCCCGTTCCAAACAGCCCAGTTCCAAACAGCTCAGTTCCAAACAGCTCAGTTCCAAACAGCCCAGTTCCAAACAGCCCAGTTCCAAACAGCCCAGTTCCAAACAGCCCAGTTCCAAACAGCCCAGTTCCAAACAGCTCAGTTCCAAACAGCCCAGTTCCAAACAGCCCAGTTCCAAACAGCTCAGTTCCAAACAGCCCAGTTCAGTTCCAGTTCCAGCTCAGTTCCAAACAGCCCAGTTCCAAACAGCCCAGTTCCAAACAGCTCAGTTCCAAACAGCTCAGTTCCAAACAGATCAGTTCCAAACAGCCCAGTTCCAAACAGCTCAGTTCCAAACAGCCCCGTTCCAAACAGCTCAGTTCCAAACAGCTCAGTTCCAAACAACCCAGTTCCAAACAGCCCAGTTCCAAACAGCTCAGTTCCAAACAGCTCAGTTCCAAACAGCTCAGTTCCAAACAGCCCAGTTCCAAACAGCTCAGTTCCAAACAGCCCCGTTCCAAACAGCTCAGTTCCAAACAGCTCAGTTCCAAACAACCCAGTTCCAAACAGCTCAGTTCCAAACAACCCAGTTCCAAACAGCTCAGTTCCAAACAGCCCAGTTCCAAACAGCTCAGTTCCAAACAGCCCAGTTCCAAACAGCTCAGTTCCAAACAGCTCAGTTCCAAACAGCCCAGTTCCAAACAGCCCAGTTCCAAACAGCCCAGTTCCAAACAGCCCAGTTCCAAACAGCAGTTCCAAACAGCCCAGTTCCAAACAGCTCAGTTCCAAACAGTTCCAAACCCAGTTCCAAACAGCTCAGTTCCAAAAACAAAAGCCCAGTTCCAAACAGCTCAGTTCCAAACAGATCAGTTCCAAACAACCCAGTTCCAAACAACCCAGTTCCAAACAGCTCAGTTCCAAACAGCTCAGTTCCAAACAGATCAGTTCCAAACAGTTCCAAACCCAGTTCCAAAGTTCCAGCCCAGTTCCAAACAGCCCAGTTCCAAACAGCCCAGTTCCAAACAGCCCAGTTCCAAACAGCCCAGTTCCAAACAGCCCAGTTCCAAACAGCCCAGTTCCAAACAGCTCAGTTCCAAACAGCCCAGTTCCAAACAGCTCAGTTCCAAACAGCCCAGTTCCAAACAGCCCAGTTCAGTTCCAAACAGCCCAGTTCCAAACAGCCCAGTTCCAAACAGCTCAGTTCCAAACAGCCCAGTTCCAAACAGCTCAGTTCCAAACAGCCCAGTTCCAAACAGCCCAGTTCCAAACAGCCCAGTTCCAAACAGCCCAGTTCCAAACAGCTCAGTTCCAAACAGCTCAGTTCCAAACAGCCCAGTTCCAAACAGCCCAGTTCCAAACAGCCCAGTTCCAAACAGCTCAGTTCCAAACAGCCCAGTTCCAAACAGCCCAGTTCCAAACAGCTCAGTTCCAAACAGCTCAGTTCCAAACAGCTCAGTTCCAAAAACAGTTCCAAACCCAGTTCCAAACAGCTCAGTTCCAAAACAGTTCCAAACTCAGTTCCAAACAGCTCAGTTCCAAACAGCTCAGTTCCAAACAGCCCAGTTCCAAACAGCTCAGTTCCAAACAGCCCAGTTCCAAACAGCTCAGTTCCAAACAGCCCAGTTCCAAACAGCTCAGTTCCAAACAGCAGTTCCAAACAGCCCAGTTCCAAACAGCCCAGTTCCAAACAGCTCAGTTCCAAACAGCCCAGTTCCAAACAGCCCAGTTCAGTTCCAAACAGCTCAGTTCCAAACAGCCCAGTTCCAAACAGCCCAGTTCCAAACAGTTCCAAACAGCCCAGTTCCAAACAGCTCAGTTCCAAACAGCAGTTCAGTTCCAAAAAGTTCCAAACAGCCCAGTTCCAAACAGCAGTTCAGTTCCAAACAGCCCAGTTCCAAACAGCCCAGTTCCAAACAGTTCCAAACCCAGTTCCAAACAGCTCAGTTCCAAACAGCTCAGTTCCAAACAGCCCAGTTCCAAACAGCCCAGTTCCAAACAGCCCAGTTCCAAACAGTTCCAAACCAGTTCCAAACAGCCCAGTTCCAAACAGCTCAGTTCCAAACAGCCCAGTTCCAAACAGCTCAGTTCCAAACAACCCAGTTCCAAACAGCTCAGTTCCAAACAGCCCAGTTCCAAACAGCTCAGTTCCAAACAGCCCAGTTCCAAACACCCAGTTCCAAACAGCAGCTCAGTTCCAAACAGCCCAGTTCCAAACAGATCAGTTCCAAACAGCCCAGTTCCAAAACAAATCCCAGTTCCAAACAGCTCAGTTCCAAACAGCTCAGTTCCAAACAGCCCAGTTCAGTTCCAAACAGCCCAGTTCCAAACAGCCCAGTTCCAAACAGCAGTTCAGTTCCAAACAGTTCCAAACAGCCCAGTTCCAAACAGCTCAGTTCCAAACAGCAGTTCAGTTCCAAACAGCCCAGTTCCAAACAGCCCAGTTCCAAACAGCTCAGTTCCAAACAGCCCAGTTCCAAACAGCTCAGTTCCAAACAGCTCAGTTCCAAACAACAGTTCCAAACCCAGTTCCAAACAGCTCAGTTCCAAACAGATCAGTTCCAAACAACCCAGTTCCAAACAGCCCAGTTCCAAACAGCCATCCCAGTTCCAAACAGCCCAGTTCCAAAACAGCCAGTTCCAAACAGCCCAGTTCCAAACAGCCCAGTTCCAAACAGCCCAGTTCCAAACAGCTCAGTTCCAAACAGCTCAGTTCCAAACAGATCAGTTCCAAACAACCCAGTTCCAAACAGCCCAGTTCCAAACAGCCCAGTTCCAAACAGCCCAGTTCCAAACAGCTCAGTTCCAAACAGCCCAGTTCCAAACAGCCCAGTTCCAAACAGCCCAGTTCCAAACAGCCCAGTTCCAAACAGCCCAGTTCCAAACAGCTCAGTTCCAAACAGCCCAGTTCCAAACAGCTCAGTTCCAAACAGCTCAGTTCCAAACAGCCCAGTTCCAGACAGTTCCAAACAGCTCAGTTCCAAACAGCCCAGTTCCAAAACAGCCCAGTTCCAAACAGCTCAGTTCCAAACAGCCCAGTTCCAAACAGCTCAGTTCCAAACAGCCCAGTGTTCCAAACAGCTCAGTTCCAAAACAGCAAACAGTTCCAAACAGCCCAGTTCCAAACAGCCCAGTTCCAAACAGCTCAGTTCCAAACAGCCCAGTTCCAAAACAGTTCCAAACCAGTTCCAAAAACAGCCCAGTTCCAAACAGCTCAGTTCCAAACAGCCCAGTTCCAAACAGCCCAGTTCCAAACAGCTCATTTCCAAACAGCCCAGTTCCAAACAGCTCAGTTCCAAACAGCTCAGTTCCAAACAGATCAGTTCCAAACAGCCCAGTTTCCAAACATCCAAACAGTTCCAAACAGCTCAGTTTCCAAACAGCAGTTCAGTTCCAAACAGCTCAGTTCCAAACAGCCCAGTTCCAAACAGCTCAGTTCCAAACAACCCAGTTCCAAACAGCCCAGTTCCAAACAGGTTCCAAACAGCCAGTTCCAAACAGCCCAGTTCCAAACAGCCAGTTCCAAACAGCCCAGTTCCAAACAGCCCAGTTCCAAACATCCCAGTTCCAAACAGCCCAGTTCCAAACAGCTCAGTTCCAAACAGCCCAGTTCCAAACAGATCAGTTCCAAACAGAGCCCAGTTCCAAACAGCTCAGTTCCAGACAGCCCAGTTCCAAACAGCAGTTCCAAACAGCCCAGTTCCAAACAGCCCAGTTCCAAACAGCCCAGTTCCAAACAGCCCAGTTCCAAACAGCCCAGTTCCAAACAGCCCAGTTCCAAACAGCCCAGTTCCAAACAGCCCAGTTCCAAACAGCCCAGTTCCAAACAGGCCAGTTCCAAACAGCCCAGTTCCAAACAGCTCAGTTCCAAACAGTTCCAAACCCAGTTCCAAACAGTTCCAAACCCAGTTCCAAAACAGCAGCCAGTTCCAAACAGCCCAGTTCCAAACAGCCCAGTTCCAAACAGTTCCCAGCCAGTTCCAAACAGCCCAGTTCCAAACAGCCCAGTTCCAAACAGCTCAGTTCCAAACAGCCCAGTTCCAAACAGCCCAGTTCCAAACAGCCCAGTTCCAAACAGCTCAGTTCCAAACAGCCCAGTTCAGTTCCAAACAGCCCAGTTCCAAACAGCCCAGTTCCAAACAGCCCAGTTCCAAACAGCTCAGCAGTTCCAGCTCAGTTCCAAACAGCCCAGTTCCAAACAGCCCAGTTCCAAACAGCCCAGTTCCAAACAGCTCAGTTCCAAAACAGCCCAGTTCCAAACAGCCCAGTTCCAAACAGCCCAGTTCCAAAACAGCTCAGTTCCAAACAGCCCAGTTCCAAACAGCCCAGTTCCAAACAGCTCAGTTCCAAACCAGTTCCAAACAGCCCAGTTCCAAACAGCCCAGTTCCAAACAGCCCAGTTCCAAACAGTTCCAAACCCAGTTCCAAACAGCCCAGTTCCAAACAGCCCAGTTCCAAACAGCTCAGTTCCAAACAGCCCAGTTCCAAACAGCTCAGTTCCAAACAGCTCAGTTCCAAACAGCCCAGTTCCAAACAGCAGTTCAGTTCCAAACAGCCCAGTTCCAAACAGCCCAGTTCCAAACAGCTCAGTTCCAAACAGCCCAGTTCCAAACAGCCCAGTTCCAAACAGTTCCAAACAGCCCAGTTCCAAACAGCAGTTCCAAACAGCCCAGTTCCAAACAGTTCCAAACAGCTCAGTTCCAAACAACCCAGTTCCAAACAGCCCAGTTCCAAACAGCCAGTTCCAAACAGCCCAGTTCCAAACAGCTCAGTTTCCAAACAGCCCAGTTCCAAACAGCCCAGTTCCAAACAGCCCAGTTCCAAACAGCCCAGTTCCAAACAGCCCAGTTCCAAACAGCCCAGTTCCAAACAGCTCAGTTCCAAACAGCTCAGTTCCAAACAGCCCAGTTCCAAACAGCCCAGCCCAGTTCCAAACAGCTCAGTTCCAAACAGCCCAGTTCCAAACAGCTCAGTTCCAAACAGCTCAGTTCCAAACAACCCAGTTCCAAACAGCCCAGTTCCAGCTCAGTTCCAAACAGCTCAGTTCCAAACAGTTCCAAACAGCTCAGTTCCAAACAGCCCAGTTCCAAACAGCCCAGTTCCAAACAGCTCAGTTCCAAACAGCAGTTCAGTTCCAAACAGCTCAGTTCCAAACAACCCAGTTCCAAACATCCCAGTTCCAAACAGCCCAGTTCCAAACAGCCCAGTTCCAAACAGCCAGTTCCCAGCCCAGTTCCAAACAGCCCAGTTCCAAACAGCCCAGTTCCAAACAGCTCAGTTCCAAACAGCTCAGTTCCAAGTTCAGTTCCAAACAGCCCAGTTCCAAAACAGCCCAGTTCCAAACAGCCCAGTTCCAAACAGCTCAGTTCCAAACAGCCCAGTTCCAAACAGCTCAGTTCCAAACAGCCCAGTTCCAAACAGATCAGTTCCAAACAGCCCAGTTCCAAACAGCTCAGTTCCAAACAGCCCAGTTCCAAACAGCCCAGTTTCCAAACAGCCCAGTTCCAAACAGCCCAGTTCCAAACAGCCCAGTTCCAAACAGCCCAGTTCCAAACACTCCAAACAGCCAGTTCCAAACAGCCCAGTTCCAAACAGCCCAGTTCCAAACAGCCCAGTTCCAAACAGCTCAGTTCCAAACAGCCCAGTTTCCAAACAGCCCAGTTCCAAACAGCCCAGTTCCAAACAGCCAGTTCCAAACAGCCCAGTTCCAAACAGCCCAGTTCCAAAACAGCAAACCTCAGTTCCAAACAGCCCAGTTCCAAACAGCCCAGTTCCAAACAGCCCAGTTTCCAAACAGCTCAGTTCCAAAACAGCCCAGTTCCAAACAGCCCAGTTCCAAACAGCAGTTCAGTTCCAAACAGCTCAGTTCCAAACAGCCCAGTTCCAAACAGCCCAGTTCCAAACAGCCCAGTTCCAAACAGCCCAGTTCCAAACAGCCCAGTTCCAAACAGCCCAGTTCCAAACAGCCAGTTCCAAACAGCCCAGTTCCAAACAGCCCAGTTCCAAACAGCCCAGTTCCAAACAGCCCAGTTCCAAACAGCTCAGTTCCAAACAGCCCAGTTCCAAACAGCCCAGTTCCAAACAGCTCAGTTCCAAACAGCCCAGTTCCAAACAGCTCAGTTCCAAACAGCTCAGTTCCAAACAGCCCAGTTCCAAACAGCTCAGTTCCAAACAGCCCAGTTCCAAACAGCCCAGTTCCAGTTCCAAAACAGCCCAGTTCCAAAACAGCAAACAGCCCCAGTTCCAAACACAGTTCCAAACCAGTTCCAAACAGCCCAGCAGTTCAGTTCCAAACAGCTCAGTTCCAAACAGCCCAGCAAACAGCCCAGTTCCAAACAGCCCAGTTCCAAACAGCCCAGTTCCAAACAGCTCAGTTCCAAACAGCCCAGCCCAGTTCCAAACAGCCCAGTTCCCAGTTCCCAGCTCAGTTCCAAACAGCTCAGTTCCAAACAGCCCAGTTCCAAACAGCCCAGTTCCAAACAGCCCAGTTCCAAACAGCCCAGTTCCAAACAGCCCAGTTCCAAACAACCCAGTTCCAAACAGCTCCAAACAGCCCAGTTCCAAACAGCTCAGTTCCAAACAGCCCAGTTCCAAAACAGCCCAGTTCCAAACAGCCCAGTTCCAAACAGCCCAGTTCCAAACAGCCCAGTTTCCAAACAGCCCCAGTTCCAAACAGCCCAGTTCCAAACAGCTCAGATCCAAACAGCCCGTTCCGAACAAGCCAGTCTGCTGGATTAGGGTGTAGAAAGTAGATAGAACACTGTTTCTGGTTCTAATGCTTCTCCCTACAGCCTCTGTTTTCTCCTGTCAAAATGCAGTCTGGGAAAAGAGATCATGTCAGCTACCCATTTAAGCAGACACTCTTATTCAGAGGTCAAGAGCACATAAGTAGATGTTTCACCTCGTTGGCTCTGGGAGTCAAACCAACGACCTTTCAGTTACTGGCCCAATGCACTTAACTGCTACACTACCTGCCACCTACACATCTGACTGGCAGGCAAATGACTTCCTTAAACCAGGGTTTTGGTTTCAGAGAGAATCATTTGGTCCATTCCTTTTATATGCTATACTTGTTGTATAATTCTTGCCAGATGTGTTGGTTTGCTCTAGTGTTTAGCTGCTGGATATTCCCCTTTGTTACAGGACTCTGTATAGAGAGAGAGAGGGGGTAAGAAGAGACAGAGAGGGAGAGAGAGGTGTCCTGTCCTGCAACACAGAAAGAATACACAGCAGCTACACTACAGTAATACATTTACATTTACATCATATCTATAACAACCAGTATGGCAGAGAAAAGGAATGGACCAAATGATTCTCTCTGAAACCAAAGCCCTGGTGAAGGGAAGTCATGTATCTGCCAGTCAGTTGTGTAGGTGGATAAACTCAAATGATGGTGTGTGTTACCATACTAAAGCCACCTGGCCTGGTCTCCTCTGCTCCAGCCCTGCCTGCTCTCACACCTACTGGCCATATGGTCCTTCTGCTCCGTACGGTGGCCCAAGGTGCTGCTCCAATCACAGGCCAATCGTGACACTGCAGCAGGGTAATTAATAGAAAACACTAACAACTCTGTAGGCTGATTAATTAGGAGGATTTCACCCTGTATTATGGAACTGGCATGTATTATTCAGGAGGTTTATTCAAAACAACATAAAGATAAAGGAGAGAGGGAGAGAGAGAGAGAGAGGGAGAGAGGGAAACAGGGAGACAGGGAGACAGGGAGAGGGAGAGAGCGATAGGGAGAGAGAGAGAGGCAGGGGGACAGGGAGAGGGGGAGAGCGAGAGAGAGAGAGAGAGAGAGAGAGAGAGAGAGAGAGAGAGAGAGAGAAACAGGGAGACAGGGAGACAGGGAGAGGGAAACAGGGAAACAGAGGAGGGGGACAGGGAGAGGGGGAGACAGGGAGAGGAGAGGGAGAGAGGGAAACAGGGAGACAGAGAGACAGGGAGACAGGGGGGACAGGGAGAGGGGGAGAGCGAGAGAGAGAGAGAAAGAGAGAGAGAGAGAGAGAGAGAGAGAAGGGGTATTTAGGTTGTGTTATCTCTCTCTCACACACACGCACCACATTGATTTGTAATGACTGTCTATAGGGACTGAAGCGCCTCACGAGGACCCAACGGATGTAAACTTCAAAACAGAATGAGGCAGGAAGAAGTCACCTTCCAAATACATCCTGCTGCTACGTCGTATACCTTATAAAACCATATATAACTGGCTGAATCTATTTCTTATACATCAATAGTCAGATACCATTTAGAAGAAAGAGGTGAGGAGAGGATGGGGATGAGGTTCCAAAGTGGTGCAGCAGTCTAAGGCACTGCATCTCAGTGCTAGAGGCGTCACTACAGACCCTGGTTTGATTCCAGGCTGTATCACAACCAGCCGTGTTTGGGAGTCCCTTAGGGCTGCGCACAATTGGCCCAGCGTCGTCCGGGTTAGGGTTTAGCAGAGGTAGGCCATTTGAATTTGAATTTGTTCTTAATTGACTAACCTAGTTAAATAATAGTAAAACAATAAAGGTGAGGATGAGAATGGGAATAGTGTTGGGGGTGAGGGGTTGGGGCTAAGGAAGGGTGAGGGATGAGGGGGTGAGGGGTTGGGGCTAAGGAAGGGTGAGGGATGAGGGGGTGAGGGGTTGGGGCTAAGGAGGGTGAGGGATGAGGGTGATAAGGAAGGGTGGGGATGAGGGGTTGGGGCTAAGGAAGGGTGAGGGATGAGGGGGTGAGGGGTTGGGGCTAAGGAAGGGTGAGGGATGAGGGGGTGAGGTGTTGGGGCTAAGGAAGTGTGAGGGATGAAGGGGTGAGGGGTTGGGGCTAAGGAAGGGTGAGGGATGAGGGGGTGAGGGGTTGGGGCTAAGGCAGGGTGAGGGATGAGGGGTGAGGGGTTGGGGTAAGGCAGGGTGGTGAGGGATGAGGGGGTGAGGGTTGGGGCTAAGGAAGGGTGGGGATGAGGGGTGAGGGGTTGGGGCTAAGGCAGGGTGAGGGATGAGGGGTGATAAGGAAGGGTGAGGGATGAGGGGTTGGGGCTAAGGAAGGGTGAGGGATGAGGGGGTGAGGGGTTGGGGCTAAGGCAGGGTGAGGGATGAGGGGGTGAGGGGTTGGGGCTAAGGCAGGGTGAGGGGGATGAGGGGTGAGGGGTTGGGGCTAAGGAAGGGTGGGGGATGAGGGGGTGAGGGGTTGGGGCTAAGGCAGGGTGAGGGATGAGGGGGTGAGGGGTTGGGGCTATGGAAGGGTGAGGGATGAGGGGGTGAGGGGTTGGGGCTAAGGAAGGGTGAGGGATGAGGGGGTGAGGGGTTGGGGCTAAGGAAGGGTGAGGGATGAGGGGGTGAGGGGTTGGGGCTAAGGAAGGGTGAGGGATGAGGGGGTGAGGGGTAGCAGAAGTCCAACCAATCACTTTACATTCATTACTGTCAGCCCCATGGTACAGCCATTTGGGACCTAGGGGTTGAAGCCAGGCGTGTGTGTGTCCACCATGCAGTAGTTGAGTGATCACACCAGGTCCTGAGCCCTCCCCGTAGGGATCTGTCTCTCCTCGCCCCACTGCCCTAAATCCATGACTCTGTGTGTGTGTGTGTGTGTGTGTGTGTGTGTGTGTGTGTGTGTGTGTGTGTGTGTGTGTGTGTGTGTGTGTGTGTTTCCACGGCCCACTGCCCTCGATCATTGAACTGACATGTATAGCCTGATGGGTCCTGAGCTCTCCCAAAGCCACGTCTCTGTTCTACAGTCCAGCCAATCAGACAGAATCTATCTGCTTCTCAGGGCCTTGTTTTTGGCATGAACTTCTATCCAAGTGTGTTGTTAGAGTCAAAGCTGTTCCCCAGACAATCATTATTGCACTAAAGCTGGGATTGAAGTGATGGTGTGTGGTTGACAACAGTCATGTTGGCTCTGATTTCAGATTTAATCTCGGCCTAAAGATGATAAATAAAGCAGTAGAATGTATGTGAATGCAGATGTGTCAGTCCAGTCCAGTCCTATTGACAGACAGACAGAAAGACAGACAAACAGACAGACAGAGACAAATGAATGAGAGACTGGTTTAATATGGGAGGGCATTAATGGAATTGCGTACTTATATTTGATCGTTTGGAAAGTTTCATATGTCTTAATGGCTGTTGTTATTGCTGCTCAGCTCCTTCCTTCTGTCACCCACACAAACATGCATGTGTGTGTGAGAGTGTGCAAGTGTGTGTGTGTGGTTTTGTGTGTGTGTGTGCTTGTGTGTGTGTGTGCCCAGAGGGACTGCAGCAAAACCATATTTTATTCATTTTAATTAGCCCGTAACTCAATTAAATTCTTCCCTCATAATTTAGCTGACACTAGACACATAATGTAATCCTGACGGTGGACGCACGCCTCCAGTATTCCCTGTACTGTGCTGCACGGTCTGAGATGAAAGAGAGACAGAGAATGTTACATGGAAATGTTAAATATACTGGAAAAAAGGAAACACAACATGTAAAGTGGTCCCATGTTTCATGAGCTGAAATAATAGATCCCAGAAATGTTCCATACACACAAAAAGTATTATTTCTCTCAAATGCTGTGCACAAATTTGTTTGCAACTCTGTTAGTGAGCATTTAGCCTTTGCCAATATAATTCATCCACCTGACAGGTGTGGCATATCAAGAAGCTGATTAAACAGCATGATCATTACGCAGGTGCACCTTGCGCTGGGGACAATAAAAGGCCACTCTAAAATGTACAGTTTTGTCACACAACACAATGCCACAGATGTCTCAAGTTTGCAGGGAGCGTGCAGTTGGCTGTCTCTTCACCTATGGGATCATCTGTGACCAGCCATCCGGACAGCTGATGAAACTCTGGGTTTGCACAACCAAAGAATTTCTGCACAAACTGTCAGAAACATTCTCAGGGAAGCTCATCTGCATTCTAGTCCTCACCAAGGTCTTGACCTGACTGCAGTTAGGCATCGTAACAGTCTTCAATGGGCAAATGCTCACCTTCAATGGCCACTGGCACGCTGGAGAAGTGTGCTCTTCACGGATGAATCCCGGTTTCAACTGTACCGGGCAGATGGCAGACAAAGTGTATGGTGTCGTGTGGGCAGGCAGTTTGCTGATGTCAACGTTGTGAACAGAGTGCCCCATGGTGGTGGTGGGGTCATAGTATGGCCAGGCATAAACTATGGACAACGAACACAATTGCATTTTATTGATGGCGATTTTAATGCAGAGAGATACCGTGACGAGATCATGAGGCCAACTGTCGTGCCATTCATCTGACGCCATTACCTCATGTTTCAGCATTATAATGCATAGCCCCATGTCACAAAGATATGTACACAATTCCTGGAAGCTGAAAATGTCCCAGTTCTTCCATGGCCTCCATACTCACCAGACATGTCACCCCATTGAGCATGTTTGGGATGCTCTGGATTGATGTGTACGACACATGTCCCACCAATATCCAGCAACTTCGCACTCCCATTGAAGAAGAGTGGGACAACATTCTACAGGCCACAATCAACAGCCTGATCAACTCTGCTCTCAATTTTTTTTTAAGGTGTATGTGACCAACAGATGCATATGTGTGTTCCCAGTCATGTGAAGTCCATAGATTAGGGCCTAATTCATTTATTTCAGTTGGCTGATTTCCTTACATGAACTGTAACTCAGTAAAATCTTAGAAATTGTTGCATGTTGCGTTTATATTTTTGTTCAGTGTAGTTAACACTGTATAATGTGCCTGCCTCAGATTGAGTATGGTATGGTGCCCTATTCCCTATCTAGTGTTCCATTTGGGACAAAACCTGTGACTGCTCTCCTCAGCAACATGTGACAAGACAGCCCAGAAACACAGAACCTTAACAATACAGTTAGCACAGCAGGCAACACAGAACCTTTACAACACAGCTAGAACAGCAGGCAACACAGAACCTTCACAACACAGCTAGAACAGCAGGCAACACAGAACCTTCACAACACAGCTAGAACAGCAGGCAACACAGAACCTTCACAACACAGCTAGGACAGCAGGCAACACAGAACCTTTACAACACAGCTAGCACAGCAGGCAACACAGAACCTTCACAACACAGCTAGAACAGCAGGCAACACAGAACCTTCACAACACAGCTAGCACAGCAGGCAACACAGAACCTTCACAACACAGCTAGCACAGCAGGCAACACAGAACCTTCACAACACAGCTAGCACAGCAGGCAACACAGAACCTTCACAACACGCAGGCAACACAGCTAGCACAGCAGGCAACACAGAACCTTCACAGCTAGCACAGCAGGCAACACAGCAGCTAGCACAGCAGGCAACACAGAACCTTCACAACACAGCTAGAACAGCAGGCAACACAGAACCTTCACAACACAGCTAGCACAGCAGGCAACACAGAACCTTCACATCCCAGCTAGCACAGCAGGCAACACAGAACCTTCACATCCCAGCTAGCACAGCAGGCAACACAGAACCGTCACAACACAGCTAGAACAGCAGGCAACACAGAACCTTCACAACACAGCTAGCACAGCAGGCAACACAGAACCTTCACATCCCAGCTAGCACAGCAGGCAACACAGAACCTTCACATCCCAGCTAGCACAGCAGGCAACACAGAACCGTCACAACACAGCTAGAACAGCAGGCAACACAGAACCTTCACAACACAGCTAGCACAGCAGGCAACACAGAACCTTCACATCCCAGCTAGCACAGCAGGCAACACAGAACCTTCACATCCCAGCTAGCACAGCAGGCAACACAGCAGGCAACACAGAACCTTCACAACACAGCTAGAACAGCAGGCAACACAGAACCTTCACAACACAGCTAGCACAGCAGGCAACACAGAACCTTCACATCCCAGCTAGCACAGCAGGCAACACAGAACCTTCACATCCCAGCTAGCACAGCAGGCAACACAGAACCTTCACAACACAGCTAGAACAGCAGGCAACACAGAACCTTCACAACACAGCTAGCACAGCAGGCAACACAGAACCGTCACAACACAGCTAGCACAGCAGGCAACACAGAACCTTCACACCTTCACATCCCAGCTAGCACAGCAGGCAACACAGAACCTTCACATCACAGCTAGAACAGCAGGCAACACAGAACCTTCACAACACAGCTAGCACAGCAGGCAACACAGAACCTTTACAACACAGTTAGCACAGCAGGCAACACAGAACCGTCACAACACAGCTAGCACAGCAGGCAACACAGAACCGTCATAACACGGCTAGAACAGCAGGCAACACAGAACCTTCACAACACAGCTAGCACAGCAGGCAACACAGAACCGTCACAACACAGCTAGCACAGCAGGCAACACAGAACCTTCACATCCCAGCTAGCACAGCAGGCAACACAGAACCGTCACAACACAGCTAGAACAGCAGGCAACACAGAACCTTCACAACACAGCTAGCACAGCAGGCAACACAGAACCGTCACAACACAGCTAGCACAGCAGGCAACACAGAACCTTCACATCCCAGCTAGCACAGCAGGCAACACAGAACCTTCACATCCCAGCTAGCACAGCAGGCAACACAGAACCGTCACAACACAGCTAGAACAGCAGGCAACACAGAACCTTCACAACACAGCTAGCACAGCAGGCAACACAGAACCGTCAGGCAACACAGAACCTTCACAACACAGCTAGCACACAACACAGCTAGCACAGCAGGCAACACAGAACCTTCACATCCCAGCTAGCACAGCAGGCAACACAGAAGAACCGCTAGCACAGCAGGCAACACAGAACCTTCACATCCCAGCTAGCACAGCAGGCAACACAGTCACAACACAGCTAGAACAGCAGGCAACACAGAACCTCACAACACAGCTGGCCTGCTCGCCTCCCTACCACTGAGCAACACAGAATTTACAGCTAGAACAGCAGGCAGCTCAGTCAAAACTGTTCGCTGCTCTGGCACATGGTGGCAACACAGAAACATCCCTTACGCCAGGCACAGCAGGAGTCAATCACCACCTCCGGAGACACCAGGAAACCCCACCTCTTTCAGGAATACCAGGATAGGATACACAGTAATCCTTCTCAGCAGGCACCCCTTAAAAGATTTAGATGCACTATTGTACAAGTGGCTGTTCCACTGGATGTCTTAACAACGCACACATTTTGTACAGTCAGCTCACACACACACACACATACAGAGCAGAACCTTCTGCTAAATCCCACTTAACATGCATGTAAACACAAATGTAACACAGCTAGAACAGCAGGCAACACAGAACCGTCACAACACAGTTAGCACAGCAGGCAACACAGAACCGTCACATCCCAGCTAGCACAGCAGGCAACACAGAACCTTCACAACACAGCTAGAACAGCAGGCAACACAGAACCGTCACAACACAGCTAGAACAGCAGGCAACACAGAACCTTCACATCCCAGCTAGCACAGCAGGCAACACAGAACCTTCACATCCCAGCTAGCACAGCAGGCAACACAGAACCTTCACATCCCAGCTAGCACAGCAGGCAACACAGAACCGTCACAACACAGCTAGAACAGCAGGCAACACAGAACCTTCACAACACAGCTAGAACAGCAGGCAACACAGAACCTTCACAACACAGCTAGAACAGCAGGCACGTCACCCTGCTCTATCTCTTACAGCAGAGTCATTTACATGCTGTGCGTGTGTGTGTGTGTGTTTATGTCTGCACACACACACTTCCATCTGTTCACAAGTCTCACATCCAAGATTTTCATTCCTCTGCTGTTCCAGCGTCTAGGCTCCTTGGGGAGTCACACACACACACACACACACACACATGCGCACGCTCACTCACTCCACACACACACACACACACACACACACACACACACACACACACACACACACACACACACACACACACACACACACACACACACACACACACACACACACACACACACACACACACACTCCACACACACTCTGTTGCTCTTCCTCTTCTGTCTCTCCTCCCTCACCACAAGGTGACAGCATCCATCACAGCACATCTGCTGACTTTGTCTTCCAGGAGGTTGCTCTTCCTCTTCTGCCTCCCTGAAACACACTAATTTACATGCTCTGTCTCTCCTCCCTCCTCTGTGCTCTTCCTCTTGTGTGTGTGTTCCCTCCTCTGTTGTGTGTATGTGTGCGTGTGTATGTGTGTCTCCTCTGTTGCTCTTGTGTGTGTGTGTGTGTGTGTGTCTGTGTGTGTGTCTGCAGCCTACCAAGCAGAGCCTTCTTGGCGCTCTCATCAGTGTGTGTTCTTTTGACCCCCAGACTCCCTCACACAGACAGACAGATACACACACATGCACACAAACACACACAATCTCTATCCCTCAGTACTGTGAAGCAGAAAGTCATTAAAACGTCTTATTGATCGGCTAATGAAAGAGAAGAGCAGAGTATGCACTTTCAGCCAGAGGTGGAGGTCCAGCAATGTCTCGCCTGACTTCCTCTTCCCTGACAGGGACAGCAGTGTGTGTGTGTGTGTCTGTGTGTGTGTGTGTGTGTGTGTCTGTGTGTGTGTGTGTGTGTGTGTGTGTGTGTGTGTGTGTGTGTTGGACCGACAGGGGGTTGGAGGACTGCTCTGAGGAGCCAATTCCTCTGATTAACTTCCTCTCCTCTCCTCTCTCCTCTGTTGCTCTTCCTCTTCTGTCTCTCCTCCCTCCTCTGTTGCTCTTCCTCTTCTGTCTCTTCCTCCTCTCCTCTGTTGCTCTTCCTCTTCTGTCTCTCCTCCCTCCTCTGTTGCTCTTCCTCTTCTGTCTCTCCTCCCTCCTCTGTTGCTCTTCCTCTTCTGTCTCTCCTTCCTCCTCTGTTGCTCTTCCTCTTCTGTCTCTCTTCCCTCCTCTGTTGCTCTTCTCTTCTGTCTGTCCTCCCTCCTCTGTTGCTCTTAGTCTTCTGTCTCTCCTCCCTCCTCCTGTTGCTCTTCGTCTTCTGTCTCTCCTCCCTCCTCTGTTGCTCTTCTTCTCTTCTGTCTCTCCTTCCTCCTCTGTTGCTCTTCCTCTTCTGTCTCTCCTCCCTCCTCTGTTGCTCTTCCTCTTCTGTCTCTCCTCCCTCCTCTGTTGCTCTTCCTCTTCCCCTCTCCTCTCCTCTGTTGCTCTTCCTCTTCTGTCTCTCCTCCCTCCTCTGTTGCTCTTCCTCCTCTCCTCTGTTGCTCTTCCTCTTCTGTCTCTCCTTCCTCCTCTGTTGCTCTTCCTCTTCTGTCTCTCCTCCCTCCTCTGTTGCTCTTCTGTCTTCTGCTCTTCCTCTTCTCTCTCCTCTCCCTCCTCTGTTGCTCTTCCTCTTCTGTCTCTCCTCCCTCCTCTGTTGCTCTTCCTCTTCTGTCTCTCCTCCTCTCTGTCTCCTCTGTTGCTCTTTCTCTTCTGTCTCTCCTCCCTCCTCTGTTGCTCTTCCTCTTCTGTCTCTCCTCCCTCCTCTGTTGCTCTTCTCTTCTGCTCCCTCCTCTGTTGCTCATCTTCTGTCTCTCCTCCCTCCTCTGTTGCCTCTTCTGTCTCTCCTCTCCTCTGTCTGTCTCTTCCCTCCTCTGTTGCTCTTCCTCTTCTGTCTCTCCTCCCTCCTCTGTTGCTCTTCCTCTTCTGTCTCTCCTCCTCCTCCCTCCTCTCTGTTGCCTCTTCCTCTTCTGTCTCTCCTCCCTCTCCTCCTCTCCTCTTCTTCTCTCTCCTCTTCTGTCTCTCCTCCCTCCTCTGTTGCTCTTGCTCCTCCTTCCTCCTCTGTCTCTTCCTCTTCTGTCCCTCCTCTGTTGCCCTTCCTCTTCTGTCTCTCCTCTCTCCTCTGTTGCTCTTCCTCTTCTGTCTCTCCTCCCTCCTCTGTTGCTCTTCGTCTTCTGTCTCTCCTCTGTTGCCCTTCCTCTTCTGTCTCTCCTCCCTCCTCTGTTGCTCTTCCTCTTCTGTCTCTCCTCCCTCCTCTGTTGCTCTTCCTCTTCTGTCTCTCCTCCCTCCTTTGTTGCCCTTCCTCTTCTGTCTCTCCTCTCTCCTCTGTTGCTCTTCCTCTTCTGTCTCTCCTCTCTCCTCTGTTGCTCATCTCTTTCTGTTCAATATATGTCTGTGTGAACATAGATCCTCCAGGAGAAAGCAGGTTCTCCTCTCCACCTGTCTACCTGTCAAGGCGTTGTATTCAGGTAGCCAGATTGGCAGCTTTCTCGGAGAGAGAAAAAATAACTGACTGGCAAAGTTTCCCCAAATAGCCATCAGATAATCATCAAATAACATTGCAATGAGACAGGAAAGCACCTGCTTGACTAGTACTATATGATACTCCACAAGGCTATCAGGTTATATTCAGTCTACTCCACAAGTCTATCAGGTTAAATTCAGTCTACTCCACAAGGCTATCAGGTTATATTCAGTCTACTCCATAAGGCTATCAGGTTATATTCAGTCTACTCCACAAGGCTATCAGGTTATATTCAGTCTACTCCATAAGGCTATCAGGTTATATTCAGTCTACTCCACAAGGCTATCAGGTTATATTCAGTCTACTCCACAAGGCTATCAGGTTATATTCAGTCTACACCACAAGGCTATTAGGTTCTATTCAGTCTACTCCACAATCTATCAGGTTATATTCAGTCTACTCCATAAGGCTATCAGGTTATATTCAGTCTACTCCATAAGGCTATCAGGTTATATTCAGTCTACTCCACAAGGCTATCAGGTTATATTCAGTCTACTTCACAAGGCTATCAGGTTATATTCAGTCTACTCCACAAGGCTATCAGGTTATATTCAGTCTACTCCACAAGGCTATCAGGTTATATTCAGTCTACTCCACAAGGCAAATCAGGTTATATTCAGTCTACTCCACAAGGCTTTCAGGTTATATTCAGTCTACTCCACAAGGCTATCAGGTTATATTCAGTCTACTCCACAAGGCTACCAGGTTATATTCAGTCTACTCCACAAGGCTATATCAGGCTATATATTCACTCTACTCCTGTGAGCCACCAGGCTATCAGACTATCTGAGGGGATGTGTTTGAAGGATCCTGGGTTTCATACTGTGGTAGATTACAGTGTGTCATCTGATCCACAGGAGAGCCTTGTCTCTGGAGAACAGGTACTGTACAATTCCATGGTCTATGGTCTATATATAACTACTATTGTTGTGCTAATGAGACTGTCTCAGTATGATCAGAGGAGAGAAGTTCCTGGGCCGACAGAAAGGCTGTTGAGTAAGTACTCAACAGTGTGTGTGTGTGTGTGTGTGTGTGTGTGTGTGTGTGTGTGTGTGTGTGTGTGTGTGTGTGTGTGTGTGTGTGTGTGTGTGTGTGTGTGTGTGTGTGCATGCGTGCCTGCCTAGGAGTGTGTGTGTGTGTGTGTGTGCATGCCAGCCTAGGTGTGTGTGTGTGTGTGTATCTGCGTGCCTGCCTAGTGCCTATGTGTGTGTGTGTGTGTGTGTGTGACAACAAGGAGGAAACAGTAAACAAACTCTAGATGTCCCATTCACATTTCAGTTATATAAAAGAGTCTCTTATCAAATAAGATCAGATTTTATTAGTCATATGCGCTGAATACAACCGGTGTAGGTAGACCTTACAGTGAAATGATTACTTACGAGACCCTAACCAACAATGCAGTTTAAAAATATATGGATAAGAATAAGACCCAAAAGTAATGAGTAATTAAAGAGCAGCAATAAAATAACAATAGTGAGACTATGGTTTGGGGGGTACCGGTACAGAGTCAATGTGCATGTGCACTGGTTATTTGAGGTAATATGTACATGTAGGTGGAGTTATTAAACTGACTATGCATAGATGACAATGACAGAGAGTAGCAGTGGTGTAAAAGAGGGGGGGCAATGCAAATAGTCTGGGTAGACATTTTGATTAGGTGTTCAGGAGTCTTGTGTCTTGAGGGTAGAAGCTGTTCAGAAGCCTCTGGACCTGGACTTGGCGCTCCAGTAACCGTTTGCCGTGCGGTAGCAGAGACAACAGTCTATGACAATTTTTAGGACTACACCGCCTGGTGTAGAGGTCCTGGATGGCAGGAAGATAGGCCCCGGTGATGTACTGGGCTGTATGCACTACCCTCTGTAGTACCTTGCGGACGAAGGCCGAGCATTTGCCATACCAGGCAGTGATGCAACCAGTCAGGATGCTCTCGAAAGTGGAAATGTAGAACCTTTTGAGGATCTGAGGATACCTGCCAAATCTTTTCAGTCTGCTGAGGGGGAAAAGGTTTTGTCGTGCCCTCTTTACGACTGTCTTGGTGTGCTTGCACCATGTTAGTTTGTTGGTGATGTGGACACCAAGGAACTTGAAGCTCTCAACCTGCTCCACTGCAGTCCTGTCGATGAGAATGGGGGCGTGCTCGGTCCTCTTTTTCCTGTAGTCCACAATCATCTCCTTTGTATTGATCACGTTGAGGGAGAGGTTGTTGTCCTAGCACCATACGGCCAGGACTCTGACTTCCTCCCTATAGGCTGTCTCGTCGTTGTCGGTGACCAGGCCTTTCAAAGAACTTCATGGCTACAGACGTGAGTGCTACGGGTCGGTAGTCGTTTAGGCAGCTTAACTTACCATAGGGCACAGCCACTATGGTTGTCTGCTTAAAACATGTTGGTATTACAGACTCGGACAGGGAGAGGTTGAAAATGTCAGCGAAGACACTTGCCAGTTGGTCAGCACATGCTCACAGTACACATCCTGGTAATCCATCTGGCCCTGCGGCCTTGTGAATGTTGACATGTTTAAAGGTCTACTCACATCGTCTGCGGAGAGCGTGATCACACAGTCTTCCAGAACAGCTGGTGCTCTCATGCATGTTTCATTGTTATTTGCCTCGAAGCAAGCATAGAAAAAGTATAGCTTGTCTGGTAGGCTCGTGTCACTGGGAAGCTCCCGGCTGTGCTTCCCGTTGTAGTCTGTAATAGTTTGCAAGCCCTGCCACATCCGATAAGCGTCGGAGCCGGTGTAGTACGATTCAATCTTAGTACTGTATTGACTGTTTGATGATTCATCAGAGGGCATAGCGGGATTTCTTATACGCTTCCGGGTTAGAGTCCCACTCCTTGAAAGTGGCAACTCTATCCTTTTATCTCATTGTGGATGTTGCCTGTAATCCATGGCTTCTGGTTGGGTATGTACATACGTCACTGTGGGGACGACGTCATCGATAAAGTTATTGATGAATCCAATGACTGATGTGGTGTACTCCTCACTGCCATCGGAGGAATCTCGGAACATATTCTAGTCTGTGCTAGCAAAACAGTCATGTAGCTTAGCATCTGATTCATCTGACCAATTTTTATTGATCTAGTGGTGCTTCCTACTTTAATTTTTGCTTGTAAGCAGGAATCAGGAGGATAGAATTATGGTCAGATTTTCCAAATGGAGGTCGAGGGAGAGCTTTGTATGCGTCTCTGTGTGCGGAATAAATGTGGTCCAGAGTTTTTTTCCTTCTGGTAGCACATTTAACATCCTGATAGAAATCTGATAAAAGGGATTTAAGTTTCCCTGCATTAAAGTCCCCAGCTAGTAGGAGTGCCGCCTCTGGATGAGCGTTTTCTTGTTTGCTTATGGCGGAATACAGCTCATTCAAAGCTATCTTAGTGCCAGCCTCTGACTGTGGTGGTATGTAAACAGCTACGGAAAATACAGATGAAAACTCTCTAGGTAGATAGTGTGGTCTACAGCTTATCATGAGATACTCTCAGGCCAGCAATAGCTCGAGACTTCCTTAGATATCGTGCACCAGCTGTTATTTACAAAAATACGTAGTCCACCGCCCTTTGTCTTACCAGACGCTGCTGTTCTATCCTGCCGGTGCAGCGTATAACCAGCCAGCTGTATGTTCATTGTGTTGTAGTTCAGCCACGACTCATTCCCGTTGGTAGTTTAATCTTCCGCGTAGGACATCTTTTTTATTTTCCAAAGATTGCATGTTTGCTAGCAGAATGGAAGGAAGTGGGGGTTTATTCGATCGCCTATGAATTCTCAGAAGGCAGCCCGCCCTCCGGCCCCTTTTTCTCCGCCTTCTCTTCACGCAAATGACGGGGCTCTGGACCTGTTCCTGAGAAAGCAGTACATTCGTGGCCAAAAGTTTTGAGAATGACACAACTATTAATTTCCACAAAGTTTGCTGCTTCAGTGTCTTTAGATATTTTGTCAGATGTTACTATGGAATACTAAAGTATAATTTCAAGCATTTCAAGTGTCAAAGGCTTTTATTGACAATTACATAAGGTTGATGCAAAGAGTCAATATTTGCCGTGTTGACCCTTCTTTTTTAAGACCTCTGCAATCCGCCCTGGCATGCTGTCAATTAACTTCTGACTGATGGCAGCCCATTCTTTTTGTTTATCCACCAGCCACTTGAGGATTGACCACAAGTTCAATGGGATTAAGGTCTGGGGAGTTTCCTGCCATGGACCCAAAATATCAATGTTTTGTTCCCTGAGACACTTAGTTATCACTTTTGCCTTATGGCAAGGTGCTCCATCATGCTGGAAAAGGCATTGTTTGTCACCAAACTGTTCCTGGATGGTTGGGAGAAGTTGCTCTCGGAGGATGTGTTGGTACCATTCTTTATTCATGGCTGTGTTCTTAGTCAAAATTGTGAGTGAGCCCACTCCCTTGGCTGAGAAGCAACCCCACACATGAATGGTCTCAGGATGCTTTACTGTTGGCATGACACAGGACTAATGGTAGTGCTCACCTGGTCTTCTCCGGACAAGCTTTTTTCCGGATGCTCCGAACAATCGGAAAGGGGATTCATCAGGGAAAATTACCTTACCCCAGTCCTCAGCAGTCCAATCCCTGTACCTTTTGCAGAATATCAGTCTGTCCCTGATGTTTTTCCCAGAGAGAAGTGGCATCATTGCTGTCCTTCTTGACACCAGAACATCCTCCAAAAGTCTTTGCCTCACTGTGCGTGCAGATGCACTCACACCTGCCTGCTGCCATTCCTGAGCAAGCTCTGTACTGGTGGTGCCCCAATCCTGCAGCTGAATCAACTTTAGGAGATGGTCCTGGCGCTTGCTGGACTTTTTTGAGCGCCCTGAAGCCTTCTTCACAACAATTGAACAGCTCTCCTTGAAGTTCTTGATGATTCGATAAATGTTTGCTTTAGGTGCAATCTTACTGGCAGCAATATCCTTGCCTGTGAAGCCCTTTTTGTGCAAAGCAATGATGACGGCACGTGTTTTCTTGCAGGTAACCATGGCTGACAGAGGAAGAACAATGATTTCAAGCACCACCCTCCTTTTGAAGCTTCCAGTCTGTTATTCGAACTCAATCAGCATGACAGAGTGATCTCCAGCCTTGTCCTCGTCAACACTCACACCTGTGTGGCAGGGCTGAAATGCAGGATACAGCTTAGAGCGGAGGAGGATCAATAGCAGGCGGCAACAGTGAGAGACTTATTTCTGGAGAGATTCATTTTTTAAATTGAATTTTTGGGTATAGACCTGGAAAGTACGATAGAACTGTAATGGCCGTTGTTGGTGGAAGAAGGTGAGGACCAGGTGCAGCGGGGTATGTGTCCATATTTATTAAATGAACACGGAAATAACAAAACTAACAAAGATAATGACCGAAAACAGTTCTGGCTGGTGCAGACACACAACAGAAAACAGAAAATAATCACCCACTTAACACAATAGAAAACAGGCTACCTAAATATGGTTCTCAATCAGGGACAACGATTGACAGCTGCCTCTGATTAAGAACCATACCAGGCCAAACACAGAAATAGCAAATCATAGAAAAACTAACATAGACAACCCACCCAACTCACACCCTGACCATACTAAAACAAAGACATAACAAAAGAACAAAGGTCCGAATCTCTGCAGTAGATTACAACTCCTCCCCCTTCTACAATAGAAAATGTTGTAGTTGGGGATGAGAATCTCTGAATTGTTGGTGGCCTTCCTAAGCCAGGATTCAGACACAGCAAGGACATTAGGGTTAGCAGAGTGTGCTAAAGCAGTGAGTAAAACAAACTTAGGGATGAGGATTCTGATGTTAACATGCATGAAACCAAGGCCTTTTCGGTTACAGAAGTCAACAAATGAGAGTGCCTGGGGACACACAGGGCCTGGGTTAACCTCCACATCACCCGAGGAACAGAGGAGGAGTAGGATGAGGGTACGGCTAAAGGCTATCAAAACTGGTCGCCCTAGAGTGTTGGGGACAAAGAATAAAAGGAGCAGATGTCTGGGCGTGGTAGAATAGATTCAGGGTATAATGTGCAGACAGGGGTATGGTGGGGTGCGGGTACAGCGGGGGTAAGCCCTGGCACTGAGTGATGATAAGAGAGGTTGTATCTCTGGACATGCTGGTTATAATGGTTGAGGTCACCGCATGTATGGGAGGTGTGACAAAGGAGGTGTCAGAGGTATGATGAGTGGAACTAGGGGCTCCATTGTAAACTAAAACGATGATAACTAACCTAAACAACAGAATACAAGGCATGTTGACATTTGAGAGAGACATACAGCGAGGCATAAAGTAATCACAGGTGTTGATTGGGAGAGCTAGCTAAGACCACAACGGGTAAGACAACAACAACAGGTAAAATGGTGATGAATGGGTAGAGAGGGTCGGCTAACTACACACAGAGCCTGAGTTCACGGCTGGGGCCGACAGATAAACAAAACAAAATAAACAGAAGGAAGTACCGTGATTAATGGACAGTCCAGCAGGCATCATGTAGCCAAGTGATCATAGGATCCAGGGGGCAGCAATAGCTGGAACAGGGAGACCGCGGAGTAGTTGCTGCTACGCTAGCACGCAGGTGACGCGCCATTTATAGTTAGTAGCCCGGGGATAGTAGAAACGTCTGCTCCGACGTCCGACGGAGGCCGGTTGAAGGCACAGCGAATGGAGTATTCGTCGGCAGACCAGTCGTGGTGATGCGGTGGGGCACCACCACGACTGGTCTGTCAACAAAGGATCCAAGCCAGATGGCGAAAGAGGAATTGTAGTAGTAATTTAGTTTGCTAGCCGGGAGATGCGCATGGCTAACTGGTGCTAGCTTCGGGGCAGAGGCGTCAGCCTCTATAGCCACTCGGTAGCAGCGGTGATCCGGTGCCATGGTCCAGAGCTTACGACAAGGATCCGGTGGAGTAGTGGGTTCTAGCCGTGTTTGGGTGGAGTCCGGGTGAACAACTGAGTAGGCCGGGAGGTGGGCCTCAGGGATAGCTTCGGTACTGGGTAACTCGGTGGGTGCTAGCTAGCTGTGAAGATCAGAAGTAATGGTCCAGGGATTACGTCAGGAATCCGGCGTTGTAGTGTCTGGTATCTGTATAGAAGGTAAAGGCCGCTAACAGTAGCTAACAATGGCTAAATAGTTTGTAGCCAATTAGCTGGTTAGCTTCTGATGGCTAGGTGGTTCTTGCTATAAAAATTTAAAATAATAGTGGTTCCGTATAACATTGGGTGAGGCAGGTTACCGAAAGGTATAACTGAATTAAAATGGCAAAGATATTGAAAATAAAATAGAAATATATACAAAAAAAATATGAAAAATACAAAAGTACACGAGAGGACGAACAAATCACTTCTGCACTGTTACGCCATCTTGGATCGGACTACCTTCTAATAAAGCCATCTTGGATAAAAACTACCTTCCAATAAAGCCCATGGACCAACTATGTATGTACTAGCAGCATTATAAGTAAATGATAACACTTCCTATAATAACACTAACACTTCAATAACAAGTGTAAGTAACAATCACAATGGTACATTAGAGTAGATTGTGTGTGTGTAATTATTATGTGCATCTCACAGCACTGATAATCCCTCTTACTTTGCTGTGAGGAGAGACTGACTGTCAGGTGAGTGTCTGTCTACTTTCATCAAGCCAACCAACCGTACACAGAAAACGAGTCATTTGCATTCATTAATTTCATTATAAGGACTGTCCTCTGCCTGACGAGCTGGGCTATGATTTAAATACCTACACACACACACACACACACACACACACACACACACACACACACACACACACACACACACACACACACACACACACACACACACACACACACACACACACACATGCGCAAGCACGCAGACACACACACATACACAAACACACACACACAAAGAAACAGGCGTAGGCGTGCACGCACGTAAGCATGAATGCATTTAGGCAAACAGACAGACTGACAGACACACACACACACTCCTCTCCACTCCTCTTCTATCATCTCCATTACAGACACTTATCGGAGACATTAGCATTGATTAGCATTGATTAGCTCCTGTAATATCGCACCACCACCAGCCTACAAACCACCTAATTCAATATTTCACTCTTTAAGAAATACCATTGAGCTCCTTAATAAAAGCATGAATAATCACCCGACCGCCAGAAGAGTTAAATAGTGAAATAATTAGCAGAGTCAATGGGTTCTGCTATCTCCTAGACTGGTTGAGTGCTCAGGCAAAAGCTATTCACTTTTCTTGTGTGATTTCAATTAAAAAGCGGAGGGATGTTGGCTATCTTTAAACAATAGTATGTCCTCCTCTCCTCTCTTCTCTCCAGAGGAACCATTATCCTGCTCTCCTCACTACTTTGATTAGCACATGGCTATACATCTCTCTGGATAAAAATGTGCATGTCATCCTTTTCTTACAAAGTTACTCTCCAGTGTTTTTCCTCTACTCATAATTTACATTTATAATTCCATCAACATTAAGATAATCCTTTTGAGAATTAGAATGGTCGTTTTTTAAAACTGACAACAGTTTTGACTGAATACTGAATATGTTTGGTCATTAAGTTGGTGCAATAGGGCTAGAATCCCACCGTGGCTGCTTGCAGATATATTGAGTGATTTGTTTTCTGAATCAAAATGGCTGCCACACATTGACAAATCTGAGGTCTTGATAGAGTTATGTGTCTCTGAACTTGTGTCAGGTTACTTATATAGCAAGCAAGCTAGTGTCAGGTTACTAGTGCAGCTACTTCACAACACAATCCTTTACAAGACTGTAGATGTGAATACTAAGCAACATAGTCATCAATTTCTCCTCTCACACACACACGTATTGTTCTTCTATCCTCGGGGACATAAAATAGATTTCCATTCAAAATCATATTTTCCCTAACCCCTAACCCTAAACATAACCCTAACCCTAACCTTATATGGTAGTCCTAACCCTAACCACTAACAACTTACCTTAATTCTAACCCTAACCCTAATTGTAATCCTAAACCTAACCCCTAAGCTTAAAATAGCCTTTGTCCTCATGGGGATGTGGGAAATGGCCCCATGAGGGAAAATGTACTATCCTTGTGGGGATTTATAGAGATTTTAGGTCCCCACAAGATAGAAGAACCAACCCACACACACGCACACACACACACACACACACACACACACACACACACACACACACACACACACACACACACACACACACACACACACACACACACACACACACACACACACACACACACACACACATAAATCTAAGGTCACACTCCAGAGCTTCTGCTCATTACACTGAGACTAGGGTTGGGGTGAGTAACACTTATAACATACACAGTGGAACAGCCCGGAATGAAGATCAACCAATTAGACACATGCTCTGCTTTGATTGGTCTGATTCAATTATAACATGTTAATGTGACTGACTTCAAGAACAAGACCTGGCAATGTATTAACCTTTCATAAAACGGTTAGTTCCAACCATGCATTAGCTGTGATGTGTTCGAAACTGGGATTTATTTCATTATAAACCGCTGCTAAGTGATATCGTCCCACCAATTGTGATATTTCTTCACCTTGGCCATTGGTTATGGCACAGATGAAATAAACTAGCCAACAGACGTCTTCATAGTATTAATGAAGATCAGCCAATTAGATACATGCTCTGCTTTGATTGGTCTGATTCAATTATAATATGTTAATGTGATTTACTTCATAGTAGCAGTGCAACAGTGTTTAACATCCAGAAGTAAATTGCTAGTGTAAGTAGTGTAGCATTACAACTGTGTTTGAAGGACTGTACTCACAGACAGAAAGAGACACAGGAGCTAACTTGCTGAACAGCCTTTGTTTAATGCAAGGTCCCACTGTAAGACTTTTCTGTTAAGATTACACAGTAAAATACTGTCAATCTGTTTAACAGCCTTAATGCTATAGATTGCACTGCATTTTGGGTAAAAAAAATGCTGTTATAAACTGAAATTGGAAGCCTGCTATAACAATTACTCTAACATACTGTATTTCTTGACAGTAATAGCTTACCTCATGCTGTCGGGTGAGACTAATGAAGCTCAAACTATTTTAATAACGTTAAGTATCTTCTTGAAGCTGCTGTGAAGTGCTAGAATATCTTCAGCAGCTGCTGGGTACACTAGGTACCTTGACTTGTTTATAAGTATATTTATTGCTAGCCAACGTTGAATTACGGCATGTTTTCTTGGCTAACCTAGCTAGCCAGCTAGTTCACTGGCTAACATTTGCTAGCTAGCCAGCTAGTTCACTGGCTAACATTTGCTAGCTAGCTAGCTAGTTAGGTCGCTCAAGTTGACACAAGCCATTTCGAACTGCTCTAATTTGCTCGTAAATAACTTGCTGTGTGACCTAGAAGAAAATCACCCAGATAATAATTGCTGTGATAACCGGCTTCACTGTACCACAGCCTCTGAGAACCATAAATAATAAACTGACCGTTATGTTTTCACCATTACAACAGAGAAAATGGCATGTTTCTGGCAGTTCAAAAGATATAACCCATATTAACGGCTCAACGTTAATAAACTACTCGCATGCATCAGCCACTAAAGCCGACACACATGACCAGCGCACCACCGGTGTTGTATGAAGGTGCTTCCACTGGGCAGCTCTACCACAATGCCGACAGTAGGTGGTAACGTGGTCAATTTCGTTCCCTTGCAGGGTTAGTAGGACAGCAGCCTAGACAAGAAATACCTAATATTGGTAGCCATCTAGATGTCACTGTGATACAGTCTACTCAATGGGCAGAGCATGAACGGAGACAACACCAGGACACAGTGTCCTCCTGAGCTGTCACAACCTTTCTGGTACAGGATGTGTGATACAGTCTACTCAATGGGCAGAGCATGAACGGCGACAACACCAGGACACAGTGTCCTCCTGAGCTGTCACAACCTTTCTGGTACAGGATGTGTGATACAGTCTACTCAATGGGCAGAGCATGAACGGCGACAACACCAGGACACAGTGTCCTCCTGAGCTGTCTCAACCTTTCTGGTACAGGATGTGTGATACAGTCTACTCAATGGGCAGAGCATGAACGGCGACAACACCAGGACACAGTGTCCTCCTGAGCTGTCACAACCTTTCTGGTACAGGATGTGTGATACAGTCTACTCAATGGGCAGAGCATGAACGGCGACAACACCAGGACACAGTGTCCTCCTGAGCTGTCTCAACCTTTCTGGTACAGGATGTGTGATACAGTCTACTCAATGGGCAGAGCATGAACGGAGACAACACCAGGACACAGTGTCCTCCTGAGCTGTCACAACCTTTCTGGTACAGGATGTGTGATACAGTGTACTCAATGGGCAGAGCATGAACGGAGACAACACCAGGACACAGTGTCCTCCTGAGCTGTCACAACCTTTCTGGTACAGGATGTGTGATACAGTCTACTCAATGGGCAGAGCATGAACGGAGACAACACCAGGACACAGTGTCCTCCTGAGCTGTCACAACCTTTCTGGTACAGGATGTGTGATACAGTCTACTCAATGGGCAGAGCATGAACGTTGACAACACCAGGACACAGTGTCCTCCTGAGCTGTCACAACCTTTCTGGCACAGGATGTGTGATTCGGTTTACTCGGCTCTCAGCTGCGTGACATGTGTCCATGTCTGTATAACCTCTTAACAACATTGTTCCATAATGTTACAGGATTAGCTAAACCTGATCCTTTAGCAGTCAAACCTTTCTGGCACAGGATGTGACAATGATACAGTCTGGTAAAATGGGCAGAGCAATCAGGTGTGTCCTCCTGAGCTGTAGGCTACAGCTATCAGGAATCAAGGTCAAACCCAAGTGCAGACTGTGTGAAGTAACAGTGTTTATTGTAACCACAGGGGCAAGCAAACGACAGGTCAAGGCAGGCATCGAAAATCCAGAGTAGAAGCAAAGAAACAAGATGTTCCTCAAATTTAATTTCATTTTTTATGATTTGTTTTTATTTAACCAGGTAGGCTAGTTGAGAACACCTTTATTTAACCAGGTAGGCTAGTTGAGAACACCTTTATTTAACCAGGTAGGCTAGTTGAGAACACCTTTATTTAACCAGGTAGGCTAGTTGAGAACACCTTTATTTAACCAGGTAGGCTAGTTGAGAACACCTTTATTTAACCAGGTAGGCTAGTTGAGAACACCTTTATTTAACCAGGTAGGCTAGTTGAGAACACCTTTATTTAACCAGGTAGGCTAGTTGAGAACACCTTTATTTAACCAGGTAAGCTAGTTGAGAAACACCTTTATTTAACCAGGTAGGCTAGTTGAGAACACCTTTATTTAACCAGGTAGGCTAGTTGAGAACACCTTTATTTAACCAGGTAGGCTAGTTGAGAACACCTTTATTTAACCAGGTAGGCTAGTTGAGAACACCTTTATTTAACCAGGTAGGCTAGTTGAGAACACCTTTATTTAACCAGGTAGGCTAGTTGAGAACACCTTTATTTAACCAGGTAGGCTAGTTGAGAACACCTTTATTTAACCAGGTAGGCTAGTTGAGAACACCTTTATTTAACCAGGTAGGCTAGTTGAGAACAAGTTCTCATTTACAACTGCGACCTGGCCAAGATAAAGCAAAGCATTGCGACACAAACAACAACACAGAGTTACACATGGAATAAACAAGCAGTCAGTACAGTCAATAACACAATAGAAAAAAATAAAGTCTATATACAGTGTGTGCAAATGGTGTGAGGAGGTAAGGCAATAAATAGGCCATAGTAGCGAAACTAGTGATGATTGGCTGAGAGAAATTGATGCTACAATTATTGTGGGGGCTGTCTTGTTAGACATCAGTGCAGCTTTCGACATTATCGATCATAGTCTGCTGCTGGAAGAACGTATGTGTTATGTCTTTACACCCCCAAACATATTGCAGATAAAGAGTTACCTGTCTAACAGAACACAGAGGGTGTTCTTTAATGGAAGCCTCTCAAATATAATCCAGTTAGAATCAGGAATAGCTGTTAAGGCCCCTTGCTTTTTTCCCAACATGCCATTGGCTTTGAGTAAAGAATGTCTATGCATGTGGATGACTCAACACTTTACACGTCAGCTACTACAGCGACTGAAATGACTGCAACATTCAACAAAGAGCTGCAGTTAGTTTCAGAGTGGGTGGCAAGGAATAAGTTAGCCTTAAATATTTCTAGAACTAAAAGCATTGTATTTGGAACAAAGCAGTCACTAAACCCTAAACCTCAACCAAATCTTGTAATAAATAATGTGAAATTGAGCAAGTTGAGATGACTAAACTGCTTGAAGTAACACTAGATTGTAAACTGTCATGGTCAAAACATATTGAAGCAGTGTTAGCTGGGATGGGGAGAAGTCTATGTAAGTTGTTTTGTCTAAAACGTTGTTCCCCTGCTGCTATTGGACCAGGTCGCTCTTGGAAAAGAGATGTTATCTCAATGAGATACTTCAAATGTAAAAAAAAAAATATTTTTATAAGTCAGTCTATAATAAAGCGATGCTCGGCCATCTTAACAACACTGTCAACAAGGCAGGTCCTACAGGCCCCAGTTTTGTCGCACCTTGACTACTATTCAGTCGTGTGGTAAGGTGCCACAAAAAAGGACTTAGGAAAATTGCAATTGGCTCAGAACAGGGCAGCACGAGCTAATATTAATAATATGCATGTCAATCTCTGCTGGCTGAAAGTGGACTTCATCACTACTTTTATTTATGAGAGGTATTGACATGTTGAATGCACCGAGCTGTGCGCCAGTAGTTTAGACAGACACCCATGCATACCCCACAAGACATGACACAAGAGGTCTCTTCACAGTCCCCAAGTCCAGAACAGACTATGGGAGGCACACAGTACTACATAGAGCCATGACTACATGGAACTCTATTCCACATCATGCGACTGCCCCAAGCAGTAAAATTAGATAAAAAACTGATAACAAAACACCTTATGGAACAGCGGGGACTGTGAAGCAACACAAACATTGGCCCAGACACACACACACACACACACACACACACACACACACACACACACACACACACACACACACACACACACACACACACAGAGAGTAGCTGCTACTTTGGCAGGAACTAATGGACCCCAGGAAGAGTAGCTGCTGCTTTGGCAGGAACTAATGGACCCCAGGAAGCGTAGCTGCTGCTTTGGCAGTAACTAATGGACCCCAGGAAGAGTAGCTGCTGCTTTGGCAGGAACAAATGGACCCCAGGAAGAGTAGCTGCTGCTTTGGCAGGAACAAATGGACCCCAGGAAGAGTAGCTGCTGCTTTGGCAGGAACAAATGGACCCCAGGAAGAGTAGCTGCTGCTTTGGCAGGAACTAATGGACCCCAGGAAGAGTAGCTGCTGCTTTGGCAGGAACTAATGGACCCCAGGAAGAGTAGCTGCTACTTTGGCAGCGGCTAATGAGGATCCATAATCAATACAAATACAAATACACAGGCACACAACATACTGTAGTTTAAAATTAGTGTTGTAATGATGAGTGTATTTGGTTACATATGTGTTAATTGTTGTTACTTCTATTACCAATTATGTTGTTCATTTGTTGTTAATGTTGTAACCAATTTGAATAAAATTATTTTATGTAGAAATGTATTGTTTTTCTTACATTTAGATTTCATGGAGAATTTCACTGTAAATGTACAGCATTATACTGGCACAAGAGTTGCCAACTTAATACTGTAATTTTGCTTTACAACAGAGATGCTGTAATATATTTTACAGTTATTTTTCCTTACAGTAAAACAAAACATCATCTCTGCTGTACATTTACAGCAGGGTTCTGTAATATGTTTTACAGTAAGGAAAATAGTACACTAAAATATATTTCAACAACACTACTTTTAAGTAAAATTGCAGGAGAGGAGGTGAGAGGAGAGGGGAGGGGAAAAGAGGAGAGAGGAGGGGAGGGGAAGGGAGGAGAGAGGAGAGGGGAAGAGAGGAGAGAGGAGGGGAGGGGAAGAGAGGAGAGAGGAGGGGAGAGGGGAGGGGAGAGGGGAGGGGCAGAGAGGAGAGAGGAGGGGAGGGGCAGAGAGGAGAGAGGAGGGGAGAGGGGAAGGGAAGAGAGGAGAGAGGAGAGGGGAAGAGAGGAGAGAGGGAGGAGAGGAAGGAGGAAGAGAGGAGAGAGGAGGGGAGGGGAAGAGAGGAGGGGCGGAGGGAGAGGGGAAGAGAGGAGAGAGGAGAGGGGAAGAGAGGAGAGAGGAGGGGAGGGGAAGAGAGGAGAGAGGAGGGGAGGGGAGAGAGAGGAGAGAGGAGGGGAGGGGAAGAGAGGAGAGCGGAGGGGGGAGGGGAAGAGAGCGGAGGGAGAGCGGAGGGGAGGGGAGGGGAAGAGAGGGGAGAGAGAGGAGGGAGGGAAGAGAGAGAGGAGCGGAGGGGAGGGGAGGGGAAGAGAGAGAGGAGAGAGGGGAGGGGAGGGGAAGAGAGGAGAGAGGAGAGGGGGAGGGGAAGAGAGAGAGAGGGGAGGGAAGGGGAGAGAGAGGAGGAGGAGGAGGGAGGGAGAGGAGGGGAGGAAGAAGGAGAGAGAGAGAGAGGAGGGGAGGGGAAGAGAGGAGAGTGGAGGGGAGGGGAGGGGAAGAGGGAGAGGAGAGAGGAGGGGGGGGGAAGAGAGGAGAGAGGGGGAGGAGGGGAGGGGAGAGGGGAGAGAGGAGGAGAGGGAAGAGGGGAGAGAGGAGGGAGGGGAAGAGAGGAGGTGAGGGGAAGAGAGGAGAGAGGAGGGGAGGGGAAGAGAGGAGAGCGGAGGGGAAGAGAGGAGAGCGGAGGGGAGGAGAAGAGAGGAGAGCGGAGAGGAGAGAGGAGAGAGGAGGGGAGAGGGGAGGGTAGAGGAGAGGGGATGTTAGTGGTTAAAGAGAAAGATTGTGTTACAGATTATTATTCCCATGCTGTCAGGAAGCATCATAGCGGAACGTTCAGAAGAGGAGGAGTGGAGGAGTGGAGGAGAAGAGGAGTGGAGGTCTCGCTCCCCACGACACCTGCTGCGTCTCCATCTGCTGTTTCCTACATCCCTCCTTCCTTCCCTCCATCCATCCATCCCTCACTCTAATGGTCCCTCCTTTCCTCCTCCCCTTTCTCTCTTCCACCTCTCTGCAAACTTTTCAACCAATCCTCTCTCTCCTACTCCATTTAATTCTCACTCACAGAGGAACTCTGACTTTACCCAGAATACACAGGAACAAAAAGGGGGAAATAATAGAGAGAGAAAGAAAGAGAGAGAGTGAGAGAGTGAGAGAGAGAAAGAGATAACGACAGAGAGAGAAGGAGAGAGTGCTTCTCAGTCTGGCAGAGTTGTCATAGTGATGATGTCTCTGGAGAGCTCTGCATAGCTGATTAGAGGAAATAGCTTTGATGACACACACACACACACACACTTTTTATATCTCACCACACACACACACATGACCGAGGAGCCTGGGGAATATTGTCTTTGTCAATGTCTGTCAGAAGTAGCACCTGCAATGATAATTACTGCCCATTATCAACCATTCTAACATCAGACCTAATGTGAGGTACAGCATTAGCATGAGACAACATGGCTGTTTGAAATCAGTGTTCCTGACAGGCTGGATAGAACAGCTCTGAGCGCTCCTATTAAACCTCCCAGCATGCAGTGGGACATCATAACAAACCCAGCTACTCAGTCTGAGGCTTCAGCTCATTGGCTCTGCTAGAGTTCTACAAGTTCTACAAGTTCCCCATGGTTATCTCATCAAGCAGAGTGGATATGGGTCTGTCTCTTTCTGTCTCCTCTCTCTTTCGTTCTCTTTCTCGCTCCCTCTCTCCCTATTTCGCTCCCTCACTATTTTTCTCCGTCTCTCTTTCTCCCCCTTTCTCTTTCTCTCTTTCACTCTCTTCCTCCCAATCCCTCTCTCTCCCTCCCTCTATCCCTCTCTCTCCCTCTCTCTGTCTCTTCTTCCCCCATGGGGATCTTATCAGGATGGGTTATGAGTGTAGATGATGATGTGCTGGTATGAGGGAGTAGTAGTTTTGTTGTTGTGTTGTTGTCCACTAGGTGCTAAGGGCTGGAATAGGCCTCTATTAAGATATTAAGGCCGGGATTCAATCCGATCGCAATGGTTCTGCTATGCGCCATTTAAATCTAATTTTCGGAGTGAGCCAACATATACAGCGTTTACCGTGAACGTGGTCTACACAAACGCTGGATCAACGCCTGTAAAAGGTGAATTGCAATAGTTCCTCTACAACCTCAGGTGGCTGAAGAATTTCAGCATGGCCTCAAAGACCCTCACAAACTGCAACTTCTCCGCCCGGAACCGCGTGGCTCTCCAGAGGGTGTTGCGGGCAAAGGCCAAGAAGATCATTTAGTACCCCAGGCACCCGAGCCAAGGACTGTTCATTTGGCTACGGTCAGACAGACGGAGTCAGTACAGGTGCATCAGATCTAAGACCAAGAGAGTAAAAACCAGCTTCTATTACCAGACCATCAGACTGTTGAACTGCTTCTATTACCAGACCATCAGACTGTTGAACAGCTTCTATCACCAGACCATCAGACTATTGAACAGCTTCTATCACCAGACCATCAGACTGTTGAACAGCTTCTATCACCAGACCATCAGACTGTTGAACAGCTTCTATTACCAGACCATCAGACTGTTGAACAGCTTCTATCACCAGACCATCAGACTGTTGAACAGCTTCTATCACCAGACCATCAGACTGTTGAACAGCTTCTATCACCAGACCATCAGACTGTTGAACAGCTTCTATCACCAGACCATCAGACTGTTGAACAGCTTCTATCACTAAACCATCAGACTGTTGAACAGCTTCTATCACCAGACCATCAGACTGTTGAACAGCTTCTATTACCAGACCATCAGACTGTTGAACAGCTTCTATTACCAGACCATCAGACTGTTGAACAGCTTCTATTACCAGACCATCAGACTGTTGAACAGCTTCTATCACCAGACCATCAGACTGTTGAACAGCTTCTATTACCAGACCATCAGACTGTTGAACAGACCATCAGACTATTGAACAGCTTCTATTACCAGACCATCAGACTGTTGAACAGCTTCTATCACCAAACCATCAGACTGTTGAACAGCTTCTATTACCATCAGACTGTTGAACAGCTTCATTACCATCAGACTGTTGAACAGCTTCTATTACCACAGACTGTTGAACCATCAGACTGTTGAACAGCTTCTATTACCAGACCATCAGACTGTTGAACAGACCATCAGACTGTTGAACAGCTTCTATCACCAGACCATCAGACTGTTGAACAGCTTCTATCACCAGACCATCAGACTGTTGAACAGCTTCTATCACCAGACCATCAGACTATTGAACAGCTTCTATTACCAGACCATCAGACTATTGAACAGCTTCTATCACCAGACCATCAGACTGTTGAACAGCTTCTATCACCAGACCATCAGACTGTTGAACAGCTTCTATCACCAGACCATCAGACTGTTGAACAGCTTCTATCACCAGACCATCAGACTGTTGAACAGCTTCTATCACTAAACCATCAGACTGTTGAACAGCTTCTATCACCAGACCATCAGACTGTTGAACCGCTTCTATTACCAGACCATCAGACTGTTGAAAAGCTTCTATTACCAGACCATCAGACTGTTGAACAGCTTCTATTACCAGACCATCAGACTGTTGAACCGCTTCTATCACCAGACCATCAGGCTGTTGAACAGCTTCTATTACCAGACCATCAGACTGTTGAACAGCTTATATTACCATCAGACTATTGAACAGCTTCTATTACCAGACCATCAGACTGTTGAACAGCTTCTATCACCAGACTATCAGACTGTTGAACTGCTTCTATTACCATCAGACTGTTGAACAGCTTCTATTACCATCAGACTGTTGAACAGCTTCTATTACCAGACCATCAGACTGTTGAACAGCTTCTATTACCAGACCATCAGACTGTTGAACAGCTTCTATTACCATCAGACTGTTGAACAGCTTCTATTACCAGACCATCAGACTGTTGAACAGCTTCTATTACCATCAGACTGTTGAACAGCTTCTATCACCATCAGACTGTTGAACAGCTTCTATTACCAGACCATCAGACTGTTGAACAGCTTCTATTACCAGACCATCAGACTGTTGAACAGCTTCTATCACTAAACCATCAGACTGTTGAACAGCTTCTATCACCAGACCATCAGACTGTTGAACAGCTTCTATTACCAGACCATCAGACTGTTGAACAGCTTCTATCACTAAACCATCAGACTGTTGAACAGCTTCTATCACCAGACCATCAGACTGTTGAACAGCTTCTATCACCAGACCATCAGACTATTGAACAGCTTCTATTACCAGACCATCAGACTGTTGAACAGCTTCTATCACCAGACCATCAGACTGTTGAACAGCTTCTATTACCATCAGACTGTTGAACAGCTTCTATCACCAGACCATCAGACTGTTGAACAGCTTCTATTACCAGACCATCAGACTGTTGAACAGCTTCTATCACCAGACCATCAGACTGTTGAACAGCTTCTATCACCAGACCATCAGACTGTTGAACAGCTTCTATTACCATCAGACTGTTGAACAGCTTCTATTACCAGACCATCAGACTGTTGAACAGCTTCTATCACCAGACCATCAGACTGTTGAACAGCTTCTATTACCAGACCATCAGACTGTTGAACAGCTTCTATTACCAGACCATCAGACTGTTGAACAGCTTCTATCACCAGACCATCAGACTGTTGAACAGCTTCTATTACCATCAGACTGTTGAACAGCTTCTATCACCAGACCATCAGACTGTTGAACAGCTTCTATTACCAGACCATCAGACTGTTGAACAGCTTCTATCACTAAACCATCAGACTGTTGAACAGCTTCTATCACCAGACCATCAGACTGTTGAACAGCTTCTATCACCAGACCATCAGACTGTTGACCATCAGACTGTTGAACAGCTTCTATTACCAGACCATCAGACTGTTGAACAGCTTCTATCACCAGACCATCAGACTGTTGAACAGCTTCTATTACCAGACCATCAGACTGTTGAACAGCTTCTATCACCAGACCATCAGACTATTGAACAGCTTCTATTACCAGACCATCAGACTGTTGAACAGCTTCTAGACCATCAGACTGTTGAACAGACCATCAGACTGTTGAACAGCTTCTATTACCAGACCATCAGACTGTTGAACAGCTTCTATTACCAGACCATCAGACTGTTGAACAGCTTCTATCACCAGACCATCAGACTGTTGAACAGCTTCTATTACCAGACCATCAGACTGTTGAACAGCTTCTATCACTAAACCATCAGACTGTTGAACAGCTTCTATCACCAGACCATCAGACTGTTGAACAGCTTCTATCACCAGACCATCAGACTGTTGAACAGCTTCTATTACCAGACCATCAGACTGTTGAACAGCTTCTATCACCAGACCATCAGACTGTTGAACAGCTTCTATCACTAAACCATCAGACTGTTGAACAGCTTCTATCACCAGACCATCAGACTGTTGAACAGCTTCTATTCAGACTGTTGAACAGACCATCAGACTGTTGAACAGCTTCTATCACCAGACCATCAGACTGTTGAACAGCTTCTATCACCAGACCATCAGACTGTTGAACAGCTTCTATTACCATCAGACTGTTGAACAGCTTCTATTACCAGACCATCAGACTGTTGAACAGCTTCTATCACCAGACCATCAGACTGTTGAACAGCTTCTATCACCAGACCATCAGACTGTTGAACAGCTTCTATTACCAGACCATCAGACTGTTGAACAGCTTCTATCACCAGACCATCAGACTGTTGAACAGCTTCTATCACCAAACCATCAGACTGTTGAACAGCTTCTATCACCAGACCATCAGACTGTTGAACAGCTTCTATTACCAGACCATCAGACTGTTGAACAGCTTCTATCACTAAACCATCAGACTGTTGAACAGCTTCTATCACCAGACCATCAGACTGTTGAACAGCTTCTATCACCAGACCATCAGACTGTTGAACAGCTTCTATCACCAGACCATCAGACTGTTGAACAGCTTCTATTACCATCAGACTGTTGAACAGCTTCTATTACCAGACCATCAGACTGTTGAACAGCTTCTATCACCAGACCATCAGACTGTTGAACAGCTTCTATTACCAGACCATCAGACTGTTGAACAGCTTCTATCACCAGACCATCAGACTGTTGAACAGCTTCTATTACCAGACCATCAGACTGTTGAACAGCTTCTATTACCAGACCATCAGACTGTTGAACAGCTTCTATTACCAGACCATCAGACTGTTGAACAGCTTCTATTACCAGACCATCAGACTGTTGAACAGCTTCTATCACCAGACCATCAGACTGTTGAACAGCTTCTATTACCAGACCATCAGACTGTTGAACAGCTTCTATTACCATCAGACTGTTGAACAGCTTCTATTACCAGACCATCAGACTGTTGAACAGCTTCTATCACCAGACCATCAGACTGTTGAACAGCTTCTATTACCATCAGACTGTTGAACAGCTTCTATCACCAGACCATCAGACTGTTGAACAGCTTCTATTACCAGACCATCAGACTGTTGAACAGCTTCTATTACCAGACCATCAGACTGTTGAACAGCTTCTATTACCACCATCAGACTGTTGAACAGCTTCTATCACCAGACCATCAGACTGTTGAACAGCTTCTATTACCATCAGACTGTTGAACAGACCATCAGACTGTTGAACAGAACAGCAGCTTCTATTACCAGACCATCAGACTGTTGAACAGCTTCTATTACCAGACCATCAGACTGTTGAACAGCTTCTATTACCATCAGACTGTTGAACAGCTTCTATTACCACATCAGACTGACCATCAGACTGTTGAACAGCTTCTATTACCAGACCATCAGACTGTTGAACAGCTTCTATTACCATCAGACTGTTGAACAGCTTCTATCACCAGACCATCAGACTGTTGAACAGCTTCTATTACCATCAGACTGTTGAACAGCTTCTATTACCATCAGACTGTTGAACAGCTTCTATACCAGACCATCAGACTGTTGAACAGCTTCTATTACCAGACCATCAGACTGTTGAACAGCTTCTATTCACCAGACCATCAGACTGTTGAACAGCTTCTATCACCAGACCATCAGACTGTTGAACAGCTTCTATTACCATCAGACTGTTGAACAGCTTCTATCAGACCATCAGACTGTTGAACAGCTTCTATCACCAGACCATCAGACTGTTGAACAGCTTCTATTACCAGACCATCAGACTGTTGAACAGCTTCTATCACCATCAGACTGTTGAACAGCTTCTATTACCAGACCATCAGACTGTTGAACAGCTTCTATCACCAGACCATCAGACTGTTGAACAGCTTCTATTCAGACTGTTGAACAGACCATCAGACTGTTGAACAGCTTCTATACCAGACCATCAGACTGTTGAACAGCTTCTATTACCAGACCATCAGACTGTTGAACAGCTTCTATTACCAGACCATCAGACTGTTGAACAGCTTCTATTACCAGACCATCAGACTGTTGAACAGCTTCTATCACCAGACCATCAGACTGTTGAACAGCTTCTATACCAGACCATCAGACTGTTGAACAGCTTCTATTACCAGACCATCAGACTGTTGAACAGCTTCTATTACCAGACCATCAGACTGTTGAACAGCTTCTATTACCAGACCATCAGACTGTTGAACAGCTTCTATTACCAGACCATCAGACTGTTGAACTGCTTCTATTACCATCAGACTGTTCTATTACCATCAGACTGTTGAACAGCTTCTATTACCAGACCATCAGACTGTTGAACAGCTTCTATCACCAGACCATCAGACTGTTGAACAGCTTCTATCACCAGACCATCAGACTGTTGAACAGCTTCTATTACCATCAGACTGTTGAACAGCTTCTATTACCAGACCATCAGACTGTTGAACAGCTTCTATCTACCAGACCATCAGACTGTTGAACAGCTTCTATCAGACCATCAGACTGTTGAACAGACCATCAGACTGTTGAACAGCTTCTATTACCAGACCATCAGACTGTTGAACAGCTTCTATCACCAGACCATCAGACTGTTGAACAGCTTCTATCACCAGACCATCAGACTGTTGAACAGCTTCTATCACCAGACCATCAGACTGTTGAACAGCTTCTATTACTAAGACCATCAGACTGTTGAACAGCTTCTATCACCAGACCATCAGACTGTTGAACAGCTTCTATCACCAGACCATCAGACTGTTGAACAGCTTCTATTACCAGACCATCAGACTGTTGAACAGCTTCTATTACCATCAGACTGTTGAACAGCTTCTATTACCAGACCATCAGACTGTTGAACCGCTTCTATTACCAGACCATCAGACTGTTGAAAAGCTTCTATTACCAGACCATCAGACTGTTGAACAGCTTCTATCACCAGACTATCAGACTGTTGAACTGCTTCTATTACCATCAGACTGTTGAACAGCTTCTATTACCATCAGACTGTTGAACAGCTTCTATTACCAGACCATCAGACTGTTGAACAGCTTCTATTACCAGACCATCAGACTGTTGAACAGTTTCTATTACCATCAGACTGTTGAACAGCTTCTATCACCAGACCATCAGACTATTGAACAGCTTCTATTACCATCAGACTGTTGAACAGCTTCTATCACCATCAGACTGTTGAACAGCTTCTATTACCAGACCATCAGACTGTTGAACAGCTTCTATTACCATCAGACTGTTGAACAGCTTCTATTACCAGACCATCAGACTGTTGAACAGCTTCTATCACTAAACCATCAGACTGTTGAACAGCTTCTATCACCAGACCATCAGACTGTTGAACAGCTTCTATCACCAGACCATCAGACTGTTGAACAGCTTCTATTACCAGACCATCAGACTGTTGAACAGCTTCTATCACCAGACCATCAGACTGTTGAACAGCTTCTATCACCAAACCATCAGACTGTTGAACAGCTTCTATTACCAGACCATCAGACTGTTGAACAGCTTCTATTACCAGACCATCAGACTGTTGAACAGCTTCTATCACCAGACCATCAGACTGTTGAACAGCTTCTATCACCAGACCATCAGACTGTTGAACAGCTTCTATTACCATCAGACTGTTGAACAGCTTCTATTACCAGACCATCAGACTGTTGAACAGCTTCTATCACCAGACCATCAGACTGTTGAACAGCTTCTATCACCAGACCATCAGACTATTGAACAGCTTCTATTACCAGACCATCAGACTGTTGAACAGCTTCTATCACCAGACCATCAGACTGTTGAACAGCTTCTATCACTAAACCATCAGACTGTTGAACAGCTTCTATCACCAGACCATCAGACTGTTGAACAGCTTCTATTACCAGACCATCAGACTGTTGAACAGCTTCTATCACCAGACCATCAGACTGTTGAACAGCTTCTATCACCAGACCATCAAACTGTTGAACAGCTTCTATTACCATCAGACTGTTGAACAGCTTCTATTACCAGACCATCAGACTGTTGAACAGCTTCTATCACCAGACCATCAGACTGTTGAACAGCTTCTATCACCAGACCATCAGACTATTGAACAGCTTCTATTACCAGACCATCAGACTGTTGAACAGCTTCTATCACCAGACCATCAGACTGTTGAACAGCTTCTATCACTAAACCATCAGACTGTTGAACAGCTTCTATCACCAGACCATCAGACTGTTGAACAGCTTCTATTACCAGACCATCAGACTGTTGAACAGCTTCTATCACTAAACCATCAGACTGTTGAACAGCTTCTATCACCAGACCATCAGACTGTTGAACAGCTTCTATCACCAGACCATCAGACTATTGAACATCTTCTATCACCAGACCATCAGACTGTTGAACAGCTTCTATTACCATCAGACTGTTGAACAGCTTCTATTACCAGACCATCAGACTGTTGAACAGCTTCTATCACCAGACCATCAGACTGTTGAACAGCTTCTATTACCAGACCATCAGACTGTTGAACAGCTTCTATCACCAGACCATCAGACTATTGAACAGCTTCTATTACCAGACCATCAGACTGTTGAACCGCTTATATTACCAGACCATCAGACTGTTGAAAAGCTTCTATTACCAGACCATCAGACTGTTGAACAGCTTCTATTACCAGACCATCAGACTGTTGAACCGCTTCTATCACCAGACCATCAGGCTGTTGAACAGCTTCTATTACCAGACCATCAGACTGTTGAACAGCTTCTATTACCATCAGACTATTGAACAGCTTCTATTCCCAGACCATCAGACTGTTGAACAGCTTCTATCACCAGACCATCAGACTGTTGAACAGCTTCTATTACCATCAGACTGTTGAACAGCTTCTATCACTAAACCATCAGACTGTTGAACAGCTTCTATCACCAGACCATCAGACTGTTGAACAGCTTCTATTACCAGACCATCAGACTGTTGAACAGCTTCTATCACCAGACCATCAGACTGTTGAACAGCTTCTATCACCAGACCATCAGACTGTTGAACAGCTTCTATTACCATCAGACTGTTGAACAGCTTCTATTACCAGACCATCAGACTGTTGAACAGCTTCTATCACCAGACCATCAGACTGTTGAACAGCTTCTATTACCAGACCATCAGACTGTTGAACAGCTTCTATCACCAGACCATCAGACTGTTGAACAGCTTCTATCACTAAACCATCAGACTGTTGAACAGCTTCTATCACCAGACCATCAGACTGTTGAACAGCTTCTATTACCAGACCATCAGACTGTTGAACAGCTTCTATCACTAAACCATCAGACTGTTGAACAGCTTCTATCACCAGACCATCAGACTGTTGAACAGCTTCTATCACCAGACCATCAGACTATTGAACAGCTTCTATCACCAGACCATCAGACTGTTGAACAGCTTCTATTACCAGACCATCAGACTGTTGAACAGCTTCTATCACCAGACCATCAGACTGTTGAACAGCTTCTATTACCAGACCATCAGACTGTTGAACAGCTTCTATTACCAGACCATCAGACTGTTGAACCGCTTCTATTACCAGACCATCAGACTGTTGAACAGCTTCTATTACCATCAGACTGTTGAACAGCATCTATTACCAGACCATCAGACTGTTGAACAGCTTCTATTACCATCAGACTGTTGAACTGCTTCTATTACCAGACCATCAGACTGTTGAACAGCTTCTATTACCATCAGACTGTTGAACAGCATCTATTACCATCAGACTGTTGAACAGCTTCTATCACCAGACCATCAGACTGTTGAACAGCTTCTATTACCATCAGACTGTTGAACCGCTTCTATTACCAGACCATCAGACTGTTGAACCGCTTCTATTACCAGACCATCAGACTGTTGAACAGCTTCTATTACCATCAGACTGTTGAACAGCTTCTATCACTAAACCATCAGACTGTTGAACAGCTTCTATCACCAGACCATCAGACTGTTGAACAGCTTCTATTACCAGACCATCAGACTGTTGAACAGCTTCTATCACTAAACCATCAGACTGTTGAACAGCTTCTATCACCAGACCATCAGACTGTTGAACAGCTTCTATTACCAGACCATCAGACTGTTGAACAGCTTATATTACCAGACCATCAGACTGTTGAACAGCTTCTATCACCAGACCATCAGACTATTGAACAGCTTCTATTACCAGACCATCAGACTGTTGAACAGCTTCTATCACCAGACCATCAGACTGTTGAACAGCTTCTATCACTAAACCATCAGACTGTTGAACAGCTTCTATCACCAGACCATCAGACTGTTGAACAGCTTCTATTACCAGACCCATCAGACTGTT
>NC_088422.1:83226012-83229912 GCF_034236695.1 Oncorhynchus nerka
AGGAAGAGCAACAGGGAGGGAGGAGAGACAGAAGAGAAAGAGCAACAGAGGAGAGAGGAGAGACAGAAGAGGAAGAGCAACAGAGGAGAGGAGGAGAGACAGAAGAGGAAGAGCAACAGAGGAGGGAGGAGAGACAGAAGACGAAAGAGCAACAGAGGAGGGAGGAGAGACAGAAGAGGAAGAGCAACAGAGGAGAGAGGAGAGACAGAAGAGGAAGGGCAACAGAGGAGGGAGGAGAGACAGAAGAGGAAGTGCAACAGAGGAGGGATGAGAGACAGAAGAGGAAGAGAAACAGAGGAGAGAGGAGAGACAGAAGACGAGGAGCAACAGAGGAGGGAGAAGAGACAGAAGACGAAGAGCAACAGGGGAGGGAGGAGAGAGAAGACTAAGAGCAACAGAGGAGGGAGGACAGACAGAAGACGAAGAGCAACAGAGGAGGGAAGAGAGACAGAAGAGGAAGAGCAACAGAGGAGAGAGGAGAGACAGAAGAGGAAGGGCAACAAAGGAGGGAGGAGAGACAGAAGAGGAAGAGCAATAGAGGAGGGAGGAGAGACAGAAGAGGAAGGGCAACAGAGGAGGGAGGAGAGACAGAAGATGAAGAGGAACAGAGGAGGGAGGAGAGACAGAAGAGGAAGGGCAACAAAGGAGGGAGGAGAGACAGAAGAGGACGGGCAACAGAGGAGGGAGGAGAGACAGAAGAGGAAGAGCAACAGAGGAGGGATGAGAGACAGAAGAGGAAGAGCAACAGAGGGAGGAGAGACAGAAGAGGAGGAGCAACAGAGGAGAGAGGAGAGACAGAAGAGGAAGAGCAACAGAGGAGAGAGGAGAGACAGAAGAGGAAGAGCAACAGAGGAGGAGGAGAGACAGAAGAGGAAGGGCAACAGAGGAGGGAGGAGAGACAGAAGAGGAAGGGCAACAGAGGAGGGAGGAGAGACAGAAGACGAAGAGCAACAGAAGAGAGAGGAGAGAAAGAAGACGAAGAGCAACAGAGGAGGGACGAGAGACAGAAGACGAAGAGCAACAGAGGAGGGAGGAGAGACAGAAGACGTAGAGCAACAGAGGAGAGACAGAAGACGAAGAGCAACAGAGGAGGGAGGAGAGACAGAAGAGGAAGAGCAACAGAGGAGAGAGGAGAGACAGAAGAGGAAGGGCAACAGAGGAGGGAGGAGAGACAGAAGAGGAAGGGCAACAGAGGAGGGAGGAGAGACAGAAGAGGAAGGGCAACAGAGGAGGGAGGAGAGACAGAAGAGGAAGGGCAACAGAGGAGGGAGGAGAGACAGAAGAGGAAGAGCAACAGAGGAGGGATGAGAGACAGAAGAGGAAGGGCAATAGAGGAGGGAGGAGAGACAGAAGACGAAGAGCAACAGAGGAGGGAGGAGAGACAGAAGAGGAAGAGCAACAGGGGAGGGAGGAGAGACAGAAGAGAAAGAGCAACAGAGGAGAGAGGAGAGACAGAAGAGGAAGAGCAACAGAGGAGGGAGGAGAGACAGAAGAGGAAGAGCAACAGAGGAGGGAGGAGAGACAGAAGACGAAGAGCAACAGAGGAGGGAGGAGAGACAGAAGAGGAAGAGCAACAGAGGAGGAAGGAGAGACAGAAGAGGAAGAGCAACAGAGGAGAGGAGGAAGAGCAACAGAGGAGGGAGGAGAGACAGAAGAGGAAGAGCAACAGAGGAGAGGGGGAAGGGCAACAGAGGAGGGAGGAGAGACAGAAGAGGAAGAGCAACAGAGGAGGAAGGAGAGACAGAAGAGGAAGAGCAACAGAGGAGGGAGGAGAGACAGAAGAGGAAGAGCAACAGAGGAGGAAGGAGAGACAGAAGAGGAAGAGCAACAGAGGAGAGAGGAGAGACAGAAGAGGAAGGGCAACAGAGGAGGGAGGAGAGACAGAAGAGGAAGAGCAACAGAGGAGGGATGAGAGACAGAAGAGGAAGAGAAACAGAGGAGAGAGGAGAGACAGAAGACGAGGAGCAACAGAGGAGGGAGAAGAGACAGAAGACGAAGAGCAACAGGGGAGGGAGGAGAGAGAAGACTAAGAGCAACAGAGGAGGGAGGACAGACAGAAGACGAAGAGCAACAGAGGAGGGAAGAGAGACAGAAGACGAAGAGCAACAGAGGAGGAAGGAGAGACAGAAGAGGAAGAGCAACAGAGGAGGGAGGAGAGACAGAAGAGGAAGAGCAACAGAGGAGGGAGGAGAGACAGAAGAGGAAGAGCAACAGAGGAGAGGAGGAAGAGCAACAGAGGAGGGAGGAGAGACAGAAGAGGAAGAGCAACAGAGGAGGAAGGAGAGACAGAAGAGGAAGAGCAACACAGGAGGGAGGAGAGACAGAAGAGGAAGAGCAACAGAGGAGGAAGGAGAGACAGAAGAGGAAGAGCAACAGAGGAGGGAGGAGAGACAGAAGAGGAAGAGCAACAGAGGAGGAAGGAGAGACAGAAGAGGAAGAGCAACAGAGGAGGGAGGAGAGACAGAAGAGGAAGAGCAACAGAGGAGGGAGGAGAGACAGAAGAGGAAGAACAACAGAGGAGGGATGAGAGACAAAAGAGGAAGAGAAACAGAGGAGAGAGGAGAGACAGAAGAGGAAGGGCAACAGAGGAGGGAGGAGAGACAGAAGAGGAAGAGCAACAGAGGAGGGATGAGAGACAGAAGAGGAAGAGAAACAGAGGAGAGAGGAGAGACAGAAGACGAGGAGCAACAGAGGAGGGAGAAGAGACAGAAGACGAAGAGCAACAGGGGAGGGAGGAGAGAGAAGACTAAGAGCAACAGAGGAGGGAGGACAGACAGAAGACGAAGAGCAACAGAGGAGGGAAGAGAGACAGAAGACGAAGAGCAACAGAGGAGGAAGGAGAGACAGAACAGGAAGAGCAACAGAGGAGGGAGGAGAGACAGAAGAGGAAGAGCAACAGAGGAGGGAGGAGAGACAGAAGAGGAAGAGCAACAGAGGAGAGGAGGAAGAGCAACAGAGGAGGGAGGAGAGACAGAAGAGGAAGAGCAACAGAGGAGAGAGGAGAGGAGTGTACGTTAATCATTAATTGGCTCCTCAGAGCAGTCCTCCAACCCCCTGTCGGTCCAACACACACACACACACACACACACACACACACACACACACACACACACACACACACACACACACACACACACACACACACACACACACACTGCTGTCCCTGTCAGGGATCTGTCAGGCGTGACATTGCTGGACCTCCACCTCTGGCTGTGTGCATACTCTGCTCTTCTCTTTCATTAGCCGATCAATAAGACGTTTTAATGACTTTCTGCTTCACAGTACTGAGGGATAGAGATTGTGTGTGTTTGTGTGCATGTGTGTGTATCTGTCTGTCTGTGTGTGAGGGAGTCTGGGGGTCAAAAGAACACACACTGATGAGCGCCAAGAAGGCTCTGCTTGGTAGGCTGCAGACACACACACACACACACACACACACACACACATACACACACATACACACGCACACATACACACACACACACACGCACACACCCTCAGCATGTAAATTAGTGTGTTTCACAGGCACTTCCTCCTGGAAGACAACAGTCAGCAGATGTGCTGTGATGGATGCTGTCACCTTGTGGTGTCCCTCGCTAAGCAGTGTGTGTGTGTGTGTGTGTGTGTGTGTGTGTGTGTGTGTGTGTGTGTGTGTGTGTGTGTGTGTGTGTGTGTGTGTGTGTGTGTGTGTGTGAGTGAGTGCGCGTGCGCATGTGTGTGTGTGTGTGTGTGTGTGTGTGGACTCCCCAAGGAGCCTAGACGCTGGAACAGCAGAGGAATGAAAATCTTGGATGTGAGACTTGTGAACAGATGGAAGTGTGTGTGTGCAGACATAAACACACACACACACACGCACAGCATGTAAATGACTCTGCTGTAAGAGATAGAGCAGGGTGACGT
>NC_088422.1:83230412-83240516 GCF_034236695.1 Oncorhynchus nerka
CTGCTGTTCTAGCTGTGTTGTGAAGGTTCTGTGTTGCCTGCTGTTCTAGCTGTGTTGTGACGGTTCTGTGTTGCCTGCTGTGCTAGCTGGGATGTGAAGGTTCTGTGTTGCCTGCTGTGCTAGCTGGGATGTGAAGGTTCTGTGTTGCCTGCTGGGCTAGCTGTGTTGTGAAGGTTCTGTGTTGCCTGCTGTTCTAGCTGTGTTGTGACGGTTCTGTGTTGCCTTGCTAGCTGGGATGTGACGGTTCTGTGTTGCCTGTGTGCTAGCTGGGATGTGAAGGTTCTGTGTTGCCTGCTGTGCTAGCTGGGATGTGAAGGTTCTGTGTTGCCTGCTGTTCTAGCTGTGTTGTGACGGTTCTGTGTTGCCTGCTGTGCTAGCTGTGTTGTGACGGTTCTGTGTTGCCTGCTGTGCTAACTGTGTTGTAAAGGTTCTGTGTTGCCTGCTGTGCTAGCCGTGTTGTGAAGGTTCTGTGTTGCCTGCTGTTCTAGCTGTGTTGTGAAGGTTCTGTGTTGCCTGCTGTGCTAGCTGGGATGTGAAGGTTCTGTGTTGCCTGCTGTGCTAGCTGTGTTGTGACGGTTCTGTGTTGCCTAATGTGTCTGTGTTGTAGAAGGTTCTGTGTTGCCTGCTGTTCTAGCTGTGTTGTGACGGTTCTGTGTTGCCTGCTGTGTTCTAGCTGTGTTGTGACGGTTCTGTGTTGCCTGCTGTGCTAGCTGTGTTGTGACGGTTCTGTGTTGCCTAATGTGCTAGTTCTGTGTTGCCTGCTGACTGTGTTGTGAAGGTTCTGTGTTTGCCTGCTGTGCTAGCTGTGTTGTGAAGGTTCTGTGTTGCCTGCTGTGCTAGCTGGGATGTGAAGGTTCTGTGTTGCCTGCTGTGCTAGCTGTGTTGTGAAGGTTCTGTGTTGCCTGCTGTTCTAGCTGTGTTGTGACGGTTCTGTGTTGCCTGCTGTGCTAGCTGTGTTGTGAAGGTTCTGTGTTGCCTGCTGTTCTAGCCGTGTTATGACGGTTCTGTGTTGCCTAATGTGCTAGCTGTGTTGTGACGGTTCTGTGTTGCCTGCTGTGCTAGCTGTGTTGTGACGGTTCTGTGTTGCCTGCTGTGCTAGCTGGGATGTGAAGGTTCTGTGTTGCCTGCTGTGCTAACTGTGTTGTGACGGTTCTGTGTTGCCTGCTGTTCTAGCTGTGTTGTGACGGTTCTGTGTTGCCTGCTGTGCTAGCTGGGATGTGAGGTTCTGTGTTGCCTGCTGTGCTAGCTGGGATGTGAAGGTTCTGTGTTGCCTGCTGTGCTAGCTGTGTTGTGACGGTTCTGTGTTGCCTGCTGTGAAGGCTAGCTGTGCTTGTGATTTCCTGTGTTTCTGTGTTGCCTCTGTGTTGCTGTTCTAGCTGTGTTGTGACGGTTCTGTGTTGCCTGCTGTGCTAGCTGTGTTGTGACGGTTCTGTGTTGCCTGCTGTGCTAGCTGTGTTGTGACGGTTCTGTGTTGCCTGCTGTGCTAACTGTGTTGTAAAGGTTCTGTGTTGCCTGCTGTGCTACGGTTCTGTGTTGCCTGCTGTGCTAGCTGTGTTGTGACGGTTCTGTGTTGCCTGCTGTGCTAACTGTGTTGTGCTAAGGTTCTGTGTTGCCTGCTGTGCTAGCCGTGTTGTGAAGGTTCTGTGTTGCCTGCTGTTCTAGCTGTGTTGTGACGGTTCTGTGTTGCCTGCTGTTCTAGCTGTGTTGTGAAGGTTCTGTGTTGCCTGCTGTGCTAGCTGGGATGTGAAGGTTCTGTGTTGCCTGCTGTGCTAGCTGGGATGTGAAGGTTCTGTGTTGCCTGCTGTGCTAGCTGTGTTGTGAAGGTTCTGTGTTGCCTGCTGTTCTAGCTGTGTTGTGATGGTTCTGTGTTGCCTGCTGTGCTAGCTGGGATGTGAAGGTTCTGTGTTGCCTGCTGTGCTAGCTGGGATGTGAAGGTTCTGTGTTGCCTGCTGTGCTAGCTGTGTTGTGAAGGTTCTGTGTTGCCTGCTGTTCTAGCTGTGTTGTGACGGTTCTGTGTTGCCTGCTGTGCTAGCTGGGATGTGAAGGTTCTGTGTTGCCTGCTGTGCTAGCTGGGATGTGAAGGTTCTGTGTTGCCTGCTGTGCTAGCTGTGTTGTGAAGGTTCTGTGTTGCCTGCTGTTCTAGCTGTGTTGTGACGGTTCTGTGTTGCCTGCTGTGCTAGCTGGGATGTGAAGGTTCTGTGTTGCCTGCTGTGCTAGCCGTGTTGTGACGGTTCTGTGTTGCCTGCTGTGCTAGCTGTGTTGTGAAGGTTCTGTGTTGCCTGCTGTTCTAGCTGTGTTGTGAAGGTTCTGTGTTGCCTGCTGTGCTAGCTGTGTTGTGAAGGTTCTGTGTTGCCTGCTGTGCTAGCTGTGTTGTGAAGGTTCTGTGTTGCCTGCTGTGCTAGCTGTGTTGTGACGGTTCTGTGTTGCCTGCTGTGCTAACTGTGTTTTAAAGGTTCTGTGTTGCCTGCTGTGCTAGCCGTGTTGTGACGGTTCTGTGTTGCCTGCTGTGCTAACTGTGTTGTAAAGGTTCTGTGTTGCCTGCTGTGCTAGCCGTGTTGTGACGGTTCTGTGTTGCCTGCTGTTCTAGCCGTGTTGTGACGGTTCTGTGTTGCCTGCTGTTCTAGCTGTGTTGTGAAGGTTCTGTGTTGCCTGCTGTGCTAGCTGGGATGTGAAGGTTCTGTGTTGCCTGCTGTGCTAGCTGGGATGTGAAGGTTCTGTGTTGCCTGCTGTGCTAGCTGTGTTGTGAAGGTTCTGTGTTGCCTGCTGTTCTAGCTGTGTTGTGATGGTTCTGTGTTAACTGCTGTGCTAGCTGGGATGTGAAGGTTCTGTGTTGCCTGCTGTGCTAGCTGGGATGTGAAGGTTCTGTGTTGCCTGCTGTGCTAGCTGTGTGCCTGCTGTGCTAGCTGTGTTGTGAGGTTCTGTGTTGCCTGCTGTTCTAGCTGTGTTGTGACGGTTCTGTGTTGCCTGCTGTGCTAGCTGGGATGTGAAGGTTCTGTGTTGCCTGCTGTGCTAGCTGGGATGTGAAGGTTCTGTGTTGCCTGCTGTGCTAGCTGTGTTGTGAAGGTTCTGTGTTGCCTGCTGTTCTAGCTGTGTTGTGACGGTTCTGTGTTGCCTGCTGTGCTAGCTGGGATGTGAAGGTTCTGTGTTGCCTGCTGTGCTAGCTGTGTTGTGACGGTTCTGTGTTGCCTGCTGTGCTAGCTGTGTTGTGAAGGTTCTGTGTTGCCTGCTGTTCTAGCTGTGTTGTGAAGGTTCTGTGTTGCCTGCTGTGCTAGCCGTGTTGTGAAGGTTCTGTGTTGCCTGCTGTGCTAGCTGTGTTGTGAAGGTTCTGTGTTGCCTGCTGTGCTAGCCGTGTTGTGACGGTTCTGTGTTGCCTGCTGTGCTAGCCGTGTTGTGACGGTTCTGTGTTGCCTGCTGTGCTAGACGTGTTGTGAAGGTTCTGTGTTGCCTGCTGTTCTAGCTGTGTTGTGAAGGTTCTGTGTTGCCTGCTGTGCTAGCTGGGATGTGAAGGTTCTGTGTTGCCTGCTGTTCTAGCTGTGTTGTGAAGGTTCTGTGTTGCCTGCTGTTCTAGCTGTGTTGTGAAGGTTCTGTGTTGCCTGCTGTTCTAGCTGTGTTGTGAAGGTTCTGTGTTGCCTGCTGTTCTAGCTGTGTTGTGAAGGTTCTGTGTTGCCTGCTGTTTAGCCGTGTTGTGAAGGTTCTGTCTGGATAAAAGCGTCTGCTAAATGACTTAAATGTAAATGTAAATGTTCTGTGTTGCCTGCTGTTCTAGCTGTGTTGTGAAGGTTCTGTGTTGCCTGCTGTTCTAGCTGTGTTGTGAAGGTTCTGTGTTGCCTGCTGTGCTAGCCGTGTTGTGAAGGTTCTGTGTTGCCTGCTGTGCTAGCCGTGTTGTGAAGGTTCTGTGTTGCCTGCTCTTCTAGCTGTGTTGTGACGGTTCTGTGTTGCCTGCTGTTCTAGCTGTGTTGTGACGGTTCTGTGTTGCCTGCTGTTCTAGCTGTGTTGTGAAGGTTCTGTGTTGCCTGCTGTTCTAGCTGTGTTGTGACGGTTCTGTGTTGCCTTCTGTTCTAGCTGTGTTGTAAAGGTCCTGTGTTGCCTGCTGTTCTAGCTGTGTTGTGAAGGTTCTGTGTTGCCTGCTGTTCTAGCTGTGTTGTAAAGGTTCCGTGTTGCCTGCTGTGCTAGCTGGGATGTGAAGGATCTGTGTTGCCTGCTGTTCTAGCTGTGTTGTAAAGGTTCTGTGTTGCCTGCTCTGCTAGCTGTGTTGTGGAGGTTCTGTGTTGCCTGCTGTTCTAGCTGTGTTGTGACGGTTCTGTGTTGCCTGCTGTTCTAGCTGTGTTGTGAAAGTTCTGTGTTGCCTGCTGTTCTAGCTGGGATGTGAAGGTTCTGTGTTGCCTGCTGTGCTAACTGTGTTGTGACGGTTCTGTGTTGCCTGCTGTTCTAGCTGTGTTGTGAAGGTTCTGTGTTGCCTGCTGTTCTAGCTGTGTTGTGAAGGTTCTGTGTTGCCTGCTGTTCTAGCTGTGTTGTGTAGGTTCTGTGTTGCCTGCTGTTCTAGCCGTGTTGTGAAGGTTCTGTGTTGCCTGCTGTTCTAGCTGTGTTGTGAAGGCTCTGTGTTGCCTGCTGTTCTAGCCGTGTTGTGAAGGTTCTGTGTTGCCTGCTGTTCTAGCTGTGTTGTGAAGGTTCTGTGTTGCCTGCTGTTCTAGCCGTGTTGTGAAGTTTCTGTGTTGCCTGCTGTTCTAGCTGTGTTGTGAAGGTTCTGTGTTGCCTGCTGTTCTAGCCGTGTTGTAAAGGTTCTGTGTTGCCTGCTATTCTAGCTGTGTTGTGAAGGTTCTGTGTTGCCTGCTGTTCTAGCTGTGTTGTGAAGGTTCTGTGTTGCCTGCTGTGCTAGCCGTGTTGTGAAGGTTCTGTGTTGCCTGCTGTGCTAGCTGTGTTGTGAAGGTTCTGTGTTGCCTGCTGTTCTAGCTGTGTTGTGAAGGTTCTGTGTTGCCTGCTGTTCTAGCTGTGTTGTAAAGGTTCTGTGTTGCTTGCTGTGCTAACTGTATTTCTAAGGTTCTGTGTTTCTGGGCTGTCTTGTCACATGTTGCTGAGGAGAGCAGTCACAGGTTTTGTCCCAAATGGAACACTAGATAGGGATTAGGGCACCATACCATACTCAATCTGAGGCAGGCACATTATACAGTGTTAACTACACTGAACAAAAATATAAACGCAACATGCAACAATTTCAGTTACAGTTCATGTAAGGAAATCAGCCAACTGAAATAAATGAATTAGGCCCTAATCTATGGACTTCACATGACTGGGAACACACATATGCATCTGTTGGTCACATACACCTTAAAAAAAAATTGGGGAGCAGAGTTGATCAGGCTGTTGATTGTGGCCTGTAGAATGTTGTCCCACTCTTCTTCAATGGGAGTGCGAAGTTGCTGGATATTGGTGGGACATGTGTCGTACACATCAATCCAGAGCATCCCAAACATGCTCAATGGGGTGACATGTCTGGTGAGTATGGAGGCCATGGAAGAACTGGGACATTTTCAGCTTCCAGGAATTGTGTACATATCTTTGCGACATGGGGCTATGCATTATAATGCTGAAACATGAGGTAATGGCGTCAGATGAATGGCACGACAGTTGGCCTCATGATCTCGTCACGGTATGTCTCTGCATTAAAATCGCCATCAATAAAATGCAATTGTGTTCGTTGTCCATAGTTTATGCCTGGCCATACTATGACCCCACCACCACCATGGGGCACTCTGTTCACAACGTTGACATCAGCAAACAGCCTGCCCACACGACACCATACACTTTGTCTGCCATCTGCCCGGTACAGTTGAAACCGGGATTCATCCGTGAAGAGCACACTTCTCCAGCGTGCCAGTGGCCATTGAAGGTGAGCATTTGCCCATTGAAGACTGTTACGATGCCTAACTGCAGTCAGGTCAAGACCTTGGTGAGGACTAGAATGCAGATGAGCTTCCTGAGAATGTTTCTGACAGTTTGTGCAGAAATTCTTTGGTTGTGCAAACCCAGAGTTTCATCAGCTGTCCGGATGGCTGGTCACAGATGATCCCATAGGTGAAGAGACAGCCAACTGCACGCTCCCTGCAAACTTGAGACATCTGTGGCATTGTGTTGTGTGACAAAACTGTACATTTTAGAGTGGCCTTTTATTGTCCCCAGCGCAAGGTGCACCTGCGTAATGATCATGCTGTTTAATCAGCTTCTTGATATGCCACACCTGTCAGGTGGATGAATTATATTGGCAAAGGCTAAATGCTCACTAACAGAGTTGCAAACAAATTTGTGCACAGCATTTGAGAGAAATAATACTTTTTGTGTGTATGGAACATTTCTGGGATCTATTATTTCAGCTCATGAAACATGGGACCACTTTACATGTTGTGTTTCCTTTTTTCCAGTATATTTAACATTTCCATGTAACATTCTCTGTCTCTCTTTCATCTCAGACCGTGCAGCACAGTACAGGGAATACTGGAGGCGTGCGTCCACCGTCAGGATTACATTATGTGTCTAGTGTCAGCTAAATTATGAGGGAAGAATTTAATTGAGTTACGGGCTAATTAAAATGAATAAAATATGGTTTTGCTGCAGTCCCTCTGGGCACACACACACACAAGCACACACACACAAAACCACACACACACTTGCACACTCTCACACACACACATGCATGTTTGTGTGGGTGACAGAAGGAAGGAGCTGAGCAGCAATAACAACAGCCATTAAGACATATGAAACTTTCCAAACGATCAAATATAAGTACGCAATTACATTAATGCCCTCCCATATTAAACCAGTCTCTCATTCATTTGTCTCTGTCTGTCTGTTTGTCTGTCTGTCAATAGGACTGGACTGGACTGACACATCTGCATTCACATACATTCTACTGCTTTATTTATCATCTTTAGGCCGAGATTAAATCTGAAATCAGAGCCAACATGACTGTTGTCAACCACACACCATCACTTCAATCCCAGCTTTAGTGCAATAATGATTGTCTGGGGAACAGCTTTGACTCTAACAACACACTTGGATAGGAAGTTCATGCCAAAACAAGGCCTGAGAAGCAGATAGATTCTGTCTGATTGGCTGGACTGTAGAACAGAGACGTGGCTTTGGGAGAGCTCAGGACCCATCAGGCTATACATGTCAGTTCAATGATCGAGGGCAGTGGGCCGTGGAAACACACACACACACACACACACACACACACACACACACATACACACACACACACACAGAGTCATGGATTTAGGGCAGTGGGGCGAGGAGAGACAGATCCCTACGGGGAGGGCTCAGGACCTGGTGTGATCACTCAACTACTGCATGGTGGACACACACACGCCTGGCTTCAACCCCTAGGTCCCAAATGGCTGTACCATGGGGCTGACAGTAATGAATGTAAAGTGATTGGTTGGACTTCTGCTACCCCTCACCCCTCATCCCTCACCCTTCCTTAGCCCCAACCTCACCCCTCATCCCTCACCCTTCCTTAGCCCCAACCCCTCACCCCTCATCACTCACCCTTCCTTAGACCCAACCCCTCACCCCCTCATCCCTCACCTTCCTTAGCCCCAACCACTCACCCCCTCATCCCTCACCCCTTCCCTTAGCCCCAACCCCTCACCCCCTCATCCCTCACCCTTCCATAGCCCCAACCCCTCACCCCCTCATCCCTCACCCTGCCTTGGCCCCAACCCCTCACCCCCTCATCCCTCACCCTTCCTTAGCCCCAACCCCTCACCTCATCCCTCACCCTGCCTTAGCCCCAACCCTCACCCTCATCCCTCACCTGCCTTAGCCCCAACCCCTCACCCCCTCATCCTCACCTTCCTACACCCTTAGTCCCAACCTCACCCCTTCATCCCTCACACTTCCTTAGCCCCAACACTCACCCCTCATCCCTCACCCTTCCTTAGCCCCAACCTCACCCCCTCATCCCTCACCCTTCCTTAGCCCCAACCCCATCCCCTCACCCTTCCTTGACCCCAACCCCTCACCCCTCATCCCCTCACCCTTCCTTAGCAGAACCCTCACCCCCTCATCCTCACCCTTCCTTAGCCCCAACCCCTCACCCCCTCATCCCTCACCCTTCCTTAGCCCCAACCTCACCCCCTCATCCCTCACCCTTTCCTTAGCCCCAACCCCTCACCCCCAACACTATTCCATTCTCATCCTCACCTTTATTGTTTTACTATTATTTAACTAGGTTAGTCAATTAAGAGAAAAAATTCAAATTCAAATGGCCTACCTCTGCTAAAACCCTAACCCGGACGACGCTGCGGGCAATTGTGCGCAGCCCTAAGGGACTCCCAACACGGCTGGCTGTGATACAGCCTGGAATCAAACCAGGGTCTGTAGTGACGCTTTCTAGCACTGAGATGCAGTGCCTTAGACTGCTGCACCACTTTGGAAACCTCATCCCCATCCTCTCTCACCTCTTTCTTCTAAATGGTATCTGACTATTGATGTATAAGAATAGATTCAATGATTATATATGGTTTTTATAAGGTATACGACGTAGCAGCAGGATGTATTTGGAAGGTGACTTCTTCCTGCCTCATTCTGTTTTGAAGTTTACATCCGTTGGGTCCTCGTGGAGGGCGCTTCAGTCCCTATAGACAGTCATTACAAATCAATGTGGTGCATTAATATTGAGAGAGAGAGATAACACAGACTTAAACACCCCTTCTCTCTCTCTCTCTCTCTCTCTCTCTCTCTCTCTCTCGCTCTCCCCCTCTCCCTGTCCCCTGCCTCTCTCTCTCTCCCTCGCTCTCTCCCTCTCCCTGTCTCCTGTCTCCCTGTCTCCCTGTTTCCCTCTCTCCTCCCTCTCTCTCTCTCCCTATCGCTCTCCCCCTCTCCCTGTCCCCCTGCCTGCTCTTCTCCCTCTCTCTCTCCCTATCGCTCCCTCTCCCTGTCTCCTGTCTCCTGTTTCCCTCTCTCCCTCTCTCTCTCTCTCTCTCTCTCTCTCTCTCTCTCTCTCTCTCTCGCTCTCCCCCTCTCCCTGTCCCCCCTGCCTCTCTCCCTATCCATCTCTCTCTCTCCCTGTCTCCCTGTCTCCCTGAGTTTCCCTCTCTCCCTCTCTCTCTCTCTCTCCCTCTCTCCTTTATCTTTATGTTGTTTTGAATAAACTCCTGAATAATACATGCCAGTTTCATAATACAGGTGAAATCCTCCTAATTAATCAGCCTACAGAGTTATTTAGTGTTTTCTATTAATTACCCTGCTGCAGTGTCACGATTGGCCCTGTGATTGGGCAGCACCTTGGGCCACCGTACGTGGACCAGAAGGACCATATGGCCAGTAGGTGTGAGGCAGGCAGGGCTGGAGCAGAGGAGACCAGACCCAGTGTGGCTTTAGTATGGTAACACACACCATCATTTGAGTTTATCCACCTACACAACTGACTGGCACGATACATGACTTCCCTTCACTCAGGGCTTTGGTTTTTACAGAGAGAGAATCATTTGGTCATTCCTTTTCTCTGCCATACTGTTGTTATAGATATGATGTAAATGTAAATGTATTACTGTAGTGTAGCTGCTGTGTATTCTTTCTGTGTTGCAGGACAGGACACCTCTCTCTCCCTCTCTGTCTCTTCTTACCTCTCTCTCTATACAGAGTCCTGTAACAAAGGGAATATCCAGCAGCCAAAACACTAGAGCAAACCAACACATCTGGCATGAGAATTTGCAACAAGTATAGCATATAAAAAAGGAAATGGACCAAATGATTCTCTGGAAAGCAAAACCTGGTTTAGGAAGTCATTTGCCTGCCAGTCAGATAGGTGTAGGTGGCAGGTAGTATGGCAGTTCAGTGCATTGGGCCAGCAACTGAAAGGTCGTTGGCCTGACCTCCCAGAGCCAACGAGGTGAAACATCTGCTTATGTGCTCTTGAATTTGAATAAGAGTGTTCAGTTAAAATGGGTAGCTGACATGACTTTTCCCAGACTGCATTTTGACAGGAAAACAGAGGCTGCAGAGAGAAGCATTAGAACCAGAAACAGTGTTCTATCTACTTCTTGCACCCTAATCCAGCAGACCGCTTGTTCGGAACGGGGCTGTTTGGATCTGAGCTGTTTGGAA
>NC_088422.1:83240616-83270616 GCF_034236695.1 Oncorhynchus nerka
CTTTGCCGATGTGTTCCTGGTTCGAGCCCAGGTAGGAGCGAGGAGAGGGATGGAAGCTATACTGTTACACTGGCAATACTAATGTGCCTATAAGAACATCCAATAGTCAAAGGTTAATGAAATACAAATGGTATAGAGAGAAATAGTCCTATAATTCCTATAATAACTACAACCTAAAACTTCTTACCTGGGAATATTGAAACCTCATGTTAAAAGGAACCACCAGCTTTCATATGTTCTCATGTTCTGAGCAAGGAACTGAAACGTTAGCTTTCTTACATGGCACATATTGCACTTTTACTTTCTTCTCCAACACTTTTGTTTTTGCATTACTTAAACCAAATTGAACATGTTTCATTATTTATTTGAGGCTAAATTGATTTTATTTATGTATTATATTAAGTTAAAATAATTGTTCATTCATTATTGTTGTAATTGTCATTATTACAAATACAGTTTTTTTTTTTTATCGGCCGGTTTAATTGGTATCGGCTTATTTTGGTCCTCCAATAATCGGTATCGGCGTTGAAAAATCATAATCGGTCGACCTCTAGTGTAGAACCCGCCTAGCCGTTCTGATGTCTCAATCCTGCGGACAACACCCTTGTCCAGGAGTGAGGTAATCTCCAGCCGCAGGGTTTTCTTTAGAGGGTCGACATCCGCGGTGACACAAAGGCCCCTGAAGAATGGAGGCCGGCACCGGAATTGGAGTCAGTACCCCTCGAGCATTGAGGACAACCCATCGGGACTCCAAACACTCCACCCACTTTGCCCTTTGAGACCGGGAGAAGCGGCCGGGTAAGGGTGTGTCAGGGGACCTGCCGTGGCCCACCTCTCTTCTCTTTTTTGAATTTTTTTGAATTATATTTCACCTTTTATTTAACCAGGTAGGCCAGTTGAGAACAAGTTCTCATTTACAACTGCGACCTGGCCAAGATAAAGCAAAGCAGTGCGACATAAACACCACAGTTACACATGGAATAAACAAACGTACAGTCAATAACACAATAGAAAAGTCTATATACAGTGTGTGCAAATGAGTAAAGGCAGTAAATAGGCCATAGTGGGGAAATAATTACAATTTAGCAGTTTAGCACTGGAGTGAGATGTGCAGAAGATGAATGTGCAAGTAGAGATACTGGGGTGCAAAGGAGCAAAAAAAATAATAATATGGGGATGAGGTAGTTGGTTGGGCTATTTACAGATGGGTTATGTACAGGTGCAATAATCTGTAAGCTGCTCTGACAGCTGATGCTTAAAGTTAGTGAGGGAGATATGAGTGTCATGCTTCATTGGTTTGTGCAATTTGTTCCAGTCATTGGCAGCAGAGAACTGTAAGGAAAGGTGGCCAAAGGAGGAATTGGCTTTGGGGGTGACCAGTGAAATATACCTGCTGGAGCGTGTGCTACGGGTGGGTGCTGCTATGGTGACCAGTGAGCTGAGATAAGGCGGGGCTTTACCTAGCAAAGACTTATAGATGACCTGGAGCCAGTGGGTTTGATGACAAATATGAAGCGATGACCAGCCAACGAGAGCATACAGGTCACAGTGGTGGGTAGTATATGGGGCTTTGGTGACAAAACGGATGGCACTGTGATAGACTACATCCAGTTTGCTGAGTAGAGTGTTGGAGGCTATTTTGTAAATGACATCGCCGAAGTCCAGGCTCGGTAGGATAGTTAGTTTTACGAGGTTATGTTTGGCAGCATGAGTGAAGGAATAGGAATGTTGTGAAATAGAATGCCGATTCTAGATTTAATTTTGGATTGGAGATGCTTAATGTGAGTCTGGAAGGAGAGTTTACAGTCTAACCAGACACCTAGGTATTTGTAGTTGTCCACATATTCTAAGTCAGAACCGTCCAGAGTAGTGATCCTAGACGGACGGGCAGGTGCGGGCAGCGATCGGTTGAAGAGCATGTATTTTAGAGCAGTTGGAGGCCACGGAAGGAGAGTTGTATGGCAAACACATGGGAAGACCCCTGTGGGAAAAACAGGCAGACAAAAAAACAACAACCAGGTAAAGGATTTGATTGATGTGTTTTTTCAAAAAAAAATTACACCAACTGCAATTATTTTTGTGAGTATACTTCCACTCAAGATATTAAACTTACCAAGCGAACTTTAGAAAGTTTGTACCTCAAACCATATGGACGTCCGCTGAGAAAATGAAAGAGAACGTGTGTCGCGACCATGGGCTCTATATATAGGGGCGGACCCCAGCCGTGACACAGGTGTAAACGGGGAGTAAATCTGTAAATCCTCACCTCGGATGTATCCCTCCGCCGCGGAGTGATACCAATGTATTGGAGTGATCCAATACAGCGAAACATAACACGGCCCAAGCGCAAGACAGCTAGACCAGGGGAATGCTGAGGGATAAAGACGTATCACTGCCTGATCAAGACAGCTAGGCCAGGGGAATGCTGAGAGATAAAGACGTATCACTGCCTGATCAAGACAGCTAGGCCTGGGGAATGCTGAGGGATAAAGACGTATCACTGACTGATCAAGACAGCTAGGCCAGGGGAATGCTGAGAGATAAAGACGTATCACTGCCTGATCAAGACAGCTAGGCCAGGGGAATGCTGAGAGATAAAGACGTATCACTGCCTGATCGAGACAGCTAGGCCAGGGGAATGCTGAGAGATAAAGACGTATCACTGCCTGATCGAGACAGCTAGGCCAGGGGAATGCTGAGAGATAAAGACGTATCACTGCCTGATCAAAACAGCCCAAATAGAGGGATGCAATTTGAGTTTAGTATAATTAGAATAAAGAAATGAATGACAACAGCCTAGAATAACAAGACCCGACCCAACAAAGAAATTAATACTACTTTGTTGTTGATATTGTTTTTGACCAACAATGTGAGGAGGATAATTCAGATGAGGGCAGAGAGTCTGGGTGTGTGAGAAAGAGAGATGAGTTGCCCATCCCCCCCCCCACACACACAAGGCCAGCTGCTGTATTCAGAATGAACAGAGAGTGTGGTGTGAATGACTGATACCCTGAAGTGTCCGAGTCCTCATGGTTACTACTATCACATCCATCCACACACCAGAAGAAGGAGTGTGTGGATGTATTAGAAACATATAGAAAGATCGTGTTAGACAGAACGGCAGTGTGTTTCCATCTGTCTGCAGACATGACTGTCCAGACTTAGGATGCATTCACCGCGGCACAAATGAAGTCTTTCCATAAAAACTGAAATGTCTGTGCATTGCTAATGCCTTTTAGTCTAAGTGTCAAAGGGTGTGTCAAATCAGAGGTTTTCCCTGAGGGTGTGTGTGCTTTTATTTGTGTGTACAGAGGTCTAGGGAACACTCTTCTTTTTGTGTCTCTAACCAATAAACGGTTAGTTCAGAAGGTCCTCCGCTGCGTACGCAACACACACACACACACCAGTGTTTCCCACATGTACATAGATTAGCCAGCCAGGCGCCCCTGGTTCGGGGGTGCTTGCCCCCAAGGGTTCCATTTTTTATTTTATTTTTTGCCTAAGGAGCTCTATTCTGGTGGCCTCTCGTACATTCCAATACCATGATTCCTTCCGAAATGCACAGCGAAATTATGAAATACTTTATCCAATTTACCTCCCAGATTGGAAACGTTTGTTGTGATATTGTCTCGAGAGAAATGTAGATTTGTGGGTGTAGTTACCCTTTAATTTAAGTGCACACCTAGGAAGAGGCTGTTGTTTAGCAGTACATGTAATGGGAGTTTGCAAAACAAATACCCACTGGATTGATACAAATAATCATGTTATCATTCTGCCAGGTAGGCAGAGGCTACTTTGTAGTTAACATTTAATTGAGAAGGTTTTTGGGAAAGCCTTTCCATCTACCAGAAGACTGTTCTCATTAACAGCATCACTAAAGGCTATAGAAAGTAGAAGATGCACCGTACACTCAGACAGGAGCATTCTCTCTGCCTCTTCAGAAAGTAGAAGCACACCCAGACAGGAGCATTCTCTCTGCCTCTACAGAAAGTAGAAGATGCACCGTACACTCAGACAGGAGCATTCTCTCTGCCTCTACAGAAAGTAGAAGATGCACCGTACACTCAGACAGGAGCATTCTCTCTGCCTCTTCAGAAAGTAGAAGATGCACCATACACTCAGACAGGAGCATTCTCTCTGCCTCTACAGAAAGTAGAAGCACACTCAGACAGGTGCATTCTCTCTGCCTCTTCAGAAAGTAGAAGATGCACCGTACACTCAGACAGGAGCATTCTCTCTGCCTCTTCAGAAAGTAGAAGATGCACCATACACTCAGACAGGAGCATTCTCTCTGCCTCTTCAGAAAGTAGAAGCACACTCAGACAGGTGCATTCTCTCTGCCTCTACAGAAAGTAGAAGATGCACCGTACACTCAGACAGGAGCATTCTCTCTGCCTCTACAGAAAGTAGAAGATGCACCGTACACTCAGACAGGAGCATTCTCTCTGCCTCTACAGAAAGTAGAAGATGCACCGCACACTCAGACAGGAGCATTCTCTCTGCCTCTACAGAAAGTAGAAGATGCACAGCACACTCAGACAGGAGCATTCTCTCTGCCTCTACAGAAAGTAGAAGATGCACCGTACACTCAGACAGGAGCATTCTCTCTGCCTCTACAGAAAGTAGAAGATGCACCGTACACTCAGACAGGAGCATTCTCTCTGCCTCTACAGAAAGTAGAAGATGCACCGTACACTCAGACAGGAGCATTCTCTATGCCTCTACAGAAAGTAGAAGATGCACCGTACACTCAGACAGGAGCATTCTCTCTGCCTCTTCAGAAAGTAGAAGCACACTCAGACAGGTGCATTCTCTCTGCCTCTACAGAAAGTAGAAGATGCACCGTACACTCAGACAGGAGCATTCTCTCTGCCTCTACAGAAAGTAGAAGATGCACCGTACACTCAGACAGGAGCATTCTCTCTGCCTCTTCAGAAAGTAGAAGATGCACCGCACACTCAGACAGGAGCATTCTCTCTGCCTCTACAGAAAGTAGAAGATGCACCGTACACTCAGACAGGAGCATTCTCTCTGCCTCTACAGAAAGTAGAAGATGCACCGTACACTCAGACAGGAGCATTCTCTCTGCCTCTTCAGAAAGTTGCAGGAAATAGGAATCACTGATGCCTTCTGTTCATGTCTTAAGATAAACTTGGGCAAATTATGAATTTAATATTTATTTAGTTGATTCCCTACTAAGGTCAATACATGTTTTAATATAATTATCATATGTGGATCAAAATGAGGCTCTCCACTACCTATTGTTCCTGCAGTGATTCACCATCTTCGTTGAATGTTTTCATAGTTTATCTAAAGATAATCAAACAGCTTAGGCCTACAGTAGCCTATACAGTGTCTCCAGAAAGTATTCATACCCCTAGACTTATTCCACAATAGTTTGTGTTACAGCCTGAATTCAAAATGGATTAAACAGATGTTTTTCTCTCACCCATCAACACATAATACACCATAATGACAAAGTGAAAACCAATTATTTATTTTTTGACATTTTTGCTCATTTATTGAAAATGAAATATAGAAATATCTCATTTACATAAGTATTCACACCCCTGCGTCAACACTTTATTGAAGCACCTTTGGCAGCGATTGCATCTGAGTCTTTCTGGGTAAATCTCTAAGAGCTTTCCACACCTGGATTGTGAAACCTTTGCACATTATTATTTACAAAATTCTTCAAGCTCTGTGAAATTGGTTGTTGATCATTGCTAGACAACCATTTTCAGGTCTTGCCATAGATTTTCAAGCAGATTTATGTCAAAACTGTAACTCGACCACTCAGGAACATTCACTGTCTTAGCAACTCCAGTGTATATTTGGCCTTGTGTTTTAGGTTATTGTCCTGCTGAAGGGTGAATTCATCTCCCAGTGTCTGGTGGAAAGCAGACTGAATCAGGTTTTTCCTGTGCTTAGCTCCATTTATTTTTATTCTCAAAAAGTTCCCAGTCCTTAACAATTACGTGTATACCCATAACATGATGTAGCCAAGACTGTGCAAGAAAATATAGAGAATGGTACTCGGTAATGTGTTGTATGTTTGGGGCAAATCCAATACACTTTGTATTCAGGACAAAAAGTGAATTGCTTTATTTTCAGTATTACTTTAGTGCCTTGTTACAAACAGGATGCATGTTTTGAAATATGTTTTATTCTGTACAGGCTTCCTTTTTTCACTCTGTCAATTAGGTTAGTATTGTGGAGTAACTACAATGTTGTTGATCCATCCTAATTTTTCTGCTATCAGAGCCATTAAACCCTGTACAGTTTTAAAGTTATCATTGGCCTCCTGGTGAAATCCCTGAGCGGTTTCCTCTCCGACAACTGAGTTAGGAAGGACGTCTGTATCTTTGTAGTGACTGGGTGTATTGATACACCATCCAAAGTGTAATGAATGACTTTACCAGGCTCAAAGAGATATTCAACGTCTGCTTTTTTTAATTACTTTTACCCATCGAGTTGAAGTCTGAAGTTTACATACACTTAGGTTGGAGTCATTAAAGCTCGTTTTTCAACCACTCCACACATTTCTTGTTAACAAACTATAATTTTGGCAAGTTGGTTAGGACATCTACTTTGTGCTTGACACAAGTTTACAGACATATTATTTCACTTATAATTCACTGTATCACAATTTCAGTGGGTCAGAAGTTTACATACACTAAGTTGACTGTGCCTTTAAACAGCTTGGAGAATTACAGAAAATGTCATGGCTTTAGAAGCTTCTGATAGGCTAATTGACATAATTTGAGTCAATTGGAGGTGTACCTGTGGATGTATTTCAAGGCCTACCTTTAAACTCAGTGCCTCTTTGCTTGACATCATGGGAAAATCAAAAGAAATCAGCCAAGATCTCAGAAAAGCAATTGTAGACCTCCACAAGTCTGGTTCATCGGGAGCAATTTCCAAACGCCTGAATGTCACAGTGTAGCTTCCGTCCCTCTCCTCGCCCTAACCACGTTAATCTGTACAAACAATAATACGCAAGTATAAACATGCAGCCGTCATTCCGCTCAGGAAGGAGACGCGTTCTGTCTCCTAGAGATGAACGTACTTTGGTGCGATAAGTGCAACTCAATCCCAGAACAACAGCAAAGGACTTTGTGAAGGTGCTGGAGGAAACGGGTACAAAAGTATCTATATCCACAGTAAAACAAGTCCTATATCGACATAACCTGAAAGGCCGCTCAGCAAGGAAGAAGCCACTGCTCCAAAACCGCCATAAAAAAGCCAGACTATGGTTTGCAACTGCACATGGGGACAAAGATCATACTTTTTTGCAGAAATGTCCTCTGGTCTGATGAAACAAAAATAGAACTGTCTGTCCATAATGACCATCATTATGTTTATAGGAAAAAGGGGGCGGCTTGCAAGCCGAAGAACACCATCCCAACCGTGAAGCACGGGGATGGCAGCATCATGTTGTGGGGTTGCTTTTCTGCAGGAGGGACTGGTCCACTTCACAAAATAGATGGCATCATGTGGAAGGAAAATTGTGGATATATTGAAGCAACATCTCAAGACATTAGTCAGGAAGTTAAGGCTTGGTAGCAAATGGGTCTTCCAAATGGACAATGACCCCAGGCATACTTCCAAAGTTGTGGCAAAATGGCTTCAGGACAACAAAGTCAAGGTATTGGAGTGGCCATCACAAAGCCCTGACCCCAATCGTATAGAAAATTTGTGGGCAGAACTGAAAAAAAGCGTGTGCGAGCAATGAGGCCTACAAACCTGACTCAGTTACACCAGCTCTGCCAGGAGGAATGGGCCAAAATTCACCCAACTTATTGTGGGAAGCTTGTGGAAGGCTATCCGAAACGTTTGACCCAAGATAAACAATTTAAAGGCAATGCTACCAAATACTAATTGAGTGTACGTATGTAAACTTCTGACCCACTGGGAAAGTGATGAAAGAAATAAAAGCTGAAATAAATAATTCTCTCTACTATTATTCTGACATTTCACGTTCTTAAAATAAAGTGGTGATCCTAATTGACCTAAAACAGGGAATTTTTACTCGGATTAAATATCAGGAATTGTGAAACTGAGATTAAATGTATTTGGCTAAAGTGTATGTAAACTTCCGACTTCAACTGTACCAATAGGTGCCCTTCTTTGTGAGGCATTGGAAAACCTCCCTGGTCTTTGGTTGAATCTGTGTTTTGAAATTCACTGCTCAACTGAGGGACCTTACAGATAATTGTATATGCGGGGTACAGATATGAGGTAGTCATTCAAAAATCATGTTAAACACTTATTGCACAGAATGAGTCCATGCAACTTATTATGTGACAAGTTTAGCACTTTTTTTTTTGTCCTGAATTTTTATATAGGCAAGCCATAACAAAGTGGTTGAAAACCTATTGACAGCTGTTTCATTTTGAATGAATTAGTAAAAATGTCCCCCAAAAATACTCCACTTTGACATTATGGGGCATTGTGTGTAGGCCAGTGCAAAACATATCAACTTAATCCATTTTAAATTGAGGCTGTAACACAAAAAAATGTGGGGAAAGTCAAGGGATGTGAATACTGTAGGCACTGTAGTTAGGGAGCCCAATGAATTCGGTATGCTACACTGACTGACGAGAGTCACTCTCTTTAGCGTCACTGTCTGGTATCGTTACCATGTACATTACATGGGACGTGCGAATTCACTAGCGTCATGCTTTCTCCCTCCTACATGTAAAGAAATCTGACTGCAACCAACCACAGCACGCATACATTGTACCGGCAGGCGGTGGGACAGACAGCAGACTGCGTTTCCTTGTCATCATTCGCTTTGTGACTGACAGGCACATCAGGCAAATGGAAACTTTTAAATGAAAAGTAGCCTAGTTAATATGAAGTGCAAAAAGTAGCCAGCTGAAAATGAGATTTGTAATCGGTTGATTAGCCGACTGCTGGCGCAAATGGAAAATACTGTGCGCACACACAGGGTGGTATTGTAAACTAGGTTTGTCTCCTGTCTGCTCTGGCCGTGGGAGAGTCAGAGGACCCAATATTCTAGTGGGAAGCGAAAGGAGGGAGAGAGGAGAAAGAAGGCCGGTGAAGGTACAATGAAGAAATGCATAGCTCAGTAATTGGGACATGTTGGGATCAAACCCACAACCCAGCTGTTGCCAGTACCAATAACTATAATTCTGCTGTTGTCAGCACCAATAACTAATTCTGCTGTTGCCAGTACCAATAACTATAATTATGCTGTTGCCAGTACCAGTAACTATAATTCTGCTGTTGTCAGCACCAATAACTAATTCTGCTGTTGCCAGTACCAATAACTATAATTATGCTGTTGCCAGTACCAGTAACTATAATTCTGCTGTTGCCAGCACCAATAACTATAATTCTGCTGTTGCCAGTACCAATAACTATAATTCTGCTGTTGCCTGTACCAATAACTATAATTCTGCTGTTGCCTGTACCAATAACTATAATTCTGCTGTTGCCAGCACCAATAACTATAATTCTGCTGTTGCCAGTACCAATAACTATAATTCTGCTGTTGCCAGCACCAATAACTATAATTCTGCTGTTGCCAGTACCAATAACTATGATTCTGCTGTTGCCAGCACCAATAACTATAATTATGCTGTTGTCAGTACCAATAACTATAATTCTGCTGTTGCCAGTACCAATAACTATGATTCTACTGTTGCCAGCACCAATAACTATAATTCTGCTGTTGCCTGTACCAATAATAATAATTCTGCTGTTGCCAGTACCAATAACTATGATTCTGCTGTTGCCAGTACCAGTAACTATAATTCTGCTGTTGTCAGTACCAATAACTATAATTCTGCTGTTGCCAGTACCAATAACTATGATTCTGCTGTTGCCAGCACCAATAACTATAATTATGCTGTTGTCAGTACCAATAACTATAATTCTGCTGTTGCCAGTACCAATAAATATGATTCTGCTGTTGCCAGTACCAATAACTATAATTCTGCTGTTGCCAGCACCAATAACTATAATTCTGCTGTTGCCAGTACCAATAACTATGATTCTGCTGTTGCCAGTACCAGTAACTATAATTCTGCTGTTGCCAGTACCAATAACTATAATTCTGCTGTTGCCAGTACCAATAACTATAATTCTGCTGTTGTCAGCACCAATAACTATAATTCTGCTGTTGCCAGTACCAATAACTATAATTCTGCTGTTGCCAGCACCAATAACTATAATTCTGCTGTTGCCAGTACCAATAACTATGATTCTGCTGTTGCCAGTACCAATAACTATAATTCTGCTGTTGCCAGTACCAATAACTATGATTCTGCTGTTGTCAGTACCAATAACTATAATTCTGCTGTTGCCAGTACCAATAACTATAATTATGCTGTTGTCAGTACCAATAACTATAATTATGCTGTTGCCAGTACCAATAACTATGATTCTGCTGTTGCCAGCACCAATAACTATAATTCTGCTGTTGCCTGTACCAATAATAATAATTCTGCTGTTGCCAGTACCAGTAACTATAATTCTGCTGTTGCCAGTACCAATAACTATAATTCTGCTGTTGTCAGCACCAATAACTATAATTCTGCTGTTGCCAGTACCAATAACTATAATTCTGCTGTTGCCAGTACCAATAACTATAATTCTGCTGTTGCCAGCACCAATAACTATGATTCTGCTGTTGCCAGTACCAATAACTATGATTCTGCTGTTGCCAGTACCAATAACTATAATTCTGCTGTTGCCAGTACCAATAACTATAATTCTGCTGTTGCCAGTACCAATAACTATAATTCTGCTGTTGCCAGTACCAATAACTATAATTCTGCTGTTGCCAGCACCAATAACTATGATTCTGCTGTTGCCAGCACCAATAACTATGATTCTGCTGTTGCCAGTACCAATAACTATAATTCTGCTGTTGCCAGTACCAATAACTATAATTCTGCTGTTGCCTGTACCAATAACTATAATTCTGCTGTTGCCAGCACCAATAACTATAATTCTGCTGTTGCCAGTACCAATAATAATAATTCTGCTGTTGCCAGTACCAATAACTATAATTCTGCTGTTGCCAGTACCAATAACTATAATTCTGCTGTTGCCAGTACAAATAACTATAATTATGCTGTTGTCAGTACCAATAACTATAATTCTGCTGTTGCCAGTACCAATAACTATAATTCTGCTGTTGCCAGTACCAATAACTATAATTCTGCTGTTGCCAGCACCAATAACTATAATTCTGCTGTTGCCAGTACCAATAACTATAATTCTGCTGTTGCCAGTACCAGTAACTATAATTCTGCTGTTGCCAGTACCAATAACTATAATTCTGCTGTTGCCAGCACCAATAACTATAATTCTGCTGTTGCCAGCACCAATAACTATAATTCTGCTGTTGCCAGCACCAATAACTATAATTCTGCTGTTGCCAGTACCAATAACTATAATTCTGCTGTTGCCAGCACCAATAACTATAATTATGCTGTTGCCAGCACCAATAACTATAATTCTGCTGTTGCCAGTACCAATAACTATAATTCTGCTGTTGCCAGCACCAATAACTATAATTCTGCTGTTGCCAGTACCAATAACTATGATTCTGCTGTTGCCTGTACCAATAACTATAATTCTGCTGTTGCCAGCACCAATAACTATAATTCTGCTGTTGCCAGTACCAATAACTATGATTCTGCTGTTGCCTGTACCAATAACTATGATTCTGCTGTTGCCAGTACCAATAACTATGATTCTGCTGTTGCCAGTACCAATAACTATGATTCTGCTGTTGCCTGTACCAATAACTATGATTCTGCTGTTGCCTGTACCAATAACTATAATTCTGCTTTTGCCAGCACCAATAACTATAATTCTGCTGTTGCCAGCACCAATAACTATAATTCTGCTGTTGCCAGCACCAATAACTATAATTCTGCTGTTGCCAGCACCAATAACTATAATTCTGCTGTTGCCAGTACCAATAACTATAATTCTGCTGTTGCCAGTACCAATAACTATAATTCTGCTGTTGCCAGCACCAATAACTATAATTATGCTGTTGCCAGCACCAATAACTATAATTATGCTGTTGCCAGCACCAATAACTATAATTCTGCTGTTGCCAGTACCAATAACTATAATTCTGCTGTTGCCAGCACCAATAACTATAATTCTGCTGTTGCCAGCACCAATAACTATAATTCTGCTGTTGCCTGTACCAATAACTATAATTCTGCTGTTGCCAGTACCAATAACTATAATTCTGCTGTTGCCAGTACCAATAACTATGATTCTGCTGTTGCCAGTACCAATAACTATGATTCTGCTGTTGCCAGTACCAATAACTATGATTCTGCTGTTGCCAGTACCAATAACTATAATTCTGCTGTTGCCAGTACCAATAACTATGATTCTGCTGTTGTCAGTACCAATAACTATAATTCTGCTGTTGCCAGTACCAATAACTATAATTCTGCTGTTGCCTGTACCAATAACTATGATTCTGCTGTTACCAGTACCAATAACTATAATTCTGCTGTTGCCAGTACCAATAACTATAATTCTGCTGTTGCCAGCACCAATAACTATAATTCTGCTGTTGCCAGTACCAATAACTATGATTCTGCTGTTGCCAGTACCAATAACTATAATTCTGCTGTTGCCAGTACCAATAACTATAACTCTGCTGTTGCCTGTACCAATAACTATGATTCAGTACAGAGACAAAGTAGATTCTCAATTCAACGGCTCAGACACAAGAGGCATGTGGCAGGGTCTACAGTCAATCACGGACTACAGGAAGAAATCCAGCCCAGTCACGGACCAGGATGTCTTGCTCCCAGGCAGACTAAATAACTTTTTTGCCCGCTTTGAGGACAATACAGTGCCACTGACACGGCCTGCAACGAAAACATGCGGTCTCTCCTTCACTGCAGCCGAGGTGAGTAAGACATTTAAACGCGTTAACCCTCGCAAGGCTGCAAGACGGCATCCCCAGCCGCGCCCTCAGAGCATGCGCAGACCAGCTGGCCGGTGTGTTTACGGACATATTCAATCAATCCCTATACCAGTCTGCTGTTCCCACATGCTTCAAGAGGGCCACCATTGTTCCTGTTCCCAAGAAAGCTAAGGTAACTGAGCTAAACGACTACCGCCCCGTAGCACTCACTTCCATCATCATGAAGTGCTTTGAGAGACTAGTCAAGGACCATATCACCTCCACCCTACCTGACACCCTATAGACCCACTCCAATTTGATTACCTCCCAAATAGGTCCACAGACGATGCAATCTCAACCACACTGCACACTGCCCTAACCCATCTGGACAAGAGGAATACCTATGTGAGAATGCTGTTCATCGACTACAGCTCGGCATTCAACACCATAGTACCCTCCAAGCTCGTCATCAAGCTCGAGACCCTGGGTCTCGACCCCGCCCTGTGCAACTGGGTACTGGACTTCCTGACGGGCCGCCCCCAGGTGGTGAGGGTAGGCAACAACATCTCCTCCCCGCTGATCCTCAAAACTGGGGCCCCACAAGGGTGCGTTCTGAGCCCTCTCCTGTACTCCCTGTTCACCCACGACTGCGTGGCCACGCACGCCTCCAACACAATCATCAAGTTTGCGGACGACACAACAGTGGTAGGCTTGATTACCAACAACGACGAGACGGCCTACAGGGAGGAGGTGAGGGCCCTCGGAGTGTGGTGTCAGGAAAATAACCTCACACTCAACGTCAACAAAACTAAGGAGATGATTGTGGACTTCAGGAAACAGCAGAGGGAACACCCCCCTATCCACATCGATGGAACAGTAGTGGAGAGGGTAGCAAGTTTTAAGTTCCTCGGCATACACATCACAGACAAACTGAATTGGTCCACTCACACAGACAGCATCGTGAAGAAGGCGCAGCAGCGCCTCTTCAACCTCAGGAGGCTGAAGAAATTCGGCTTGTCACCAAAAGCACTCACAAACTTCTACAGATGCACAATCGAGAGCATCCTGGCAGGCTGTATCACCGCCTGGTACGGCAACTGCTCCGCCTCAACCGTAAGGCTCTCCAGAGGGTAGTGAGGTCTGCACAACGCATCACCGGGGCAAACTACCTGCCCTCCAGGACACCTACACCACCCGATGTTACAGGAAGGCCATAAAGATCATCAAGGACATCAACCACCCGAGCCACTGCCTGTTCACCCCGCTATCATCCAGAAGGCGAGGTCAGTACAGGTGCATCAAAGCTGGGACCGAGAGACTGAAAAACAGCTTCTATCTCAAGGCCATCAGACTGTTAAACAGCCACCACTAACATTGAGTGGCTGCTGCCAACACACTGACACTGACTCAACTCCAGCCACTTTAATAATGGGAATTGATGGGAAATGATGTAAATATATCACTAGCCACTTTAAACAATGCTACCTTATATAATGTTACTTACCCTACATTATTCATCTCATATGCATACGTATATACTGTACTCTATATCATCGACTGCATCCTTATTTAATACATGTATCACTAGCCACTTTAACTATGCCACTTTGTTTACATACTCATCTCATATGTATATACTGTACTCGATACCATCTACTGTATCTTGCCTATGCTGCTCTGTACCATCACTCATTCATATATCCTTATGTACATATTCTTTATCCCCTTACACTGTGTATAAGACAGTAGTTTAGGAATTGTTAGTTAGATTACTTGTTGGTTATTACTGCATTGTCGGAACTAGAAGCACAAGCATTTCGCTACACTCGCATTAACATCTGCTAACCATGTGTATGTGACAAATAAAATTGGATTTGATTTGATAACTATAATTCTGCTGTTGCCAGCACCAATAACTATAATTCTGATGTTGCCAGTATCAATAACTATGATTCTGCTGTTGCCAGCATCAATAACTATAATTCTGCTGTTGCCAGCACCAATAATAATAATTCTGCTGTTGCCAGTACCAGTAACTATAATTCTGCTGTTGCCAGTACCAATAATAATAATTCTGCTGTTGCCAGCACCAAACCCACAACACAAAGGGTTAAGTTTAGGTCTAGCTTACAGCGTGACTTTATTCTGTTGGAATGAATGGCAGCTCATTCATTTTCACTATAGAAAAATGTCTTGTCATTTTGACAGCATTAAAATGACATCTCTGCTGTCACGGGTTGGTGAACAGAGTGTATCTAGTCATCAGGCTGTAGTAGGCTCCAGTAGTCAGTCAGGTTTAGCCTAAAGGGCATTAGGGAGAGAACAGTCATTTAGTAACTCAGAGAAGAATACAGCATCTCTCAGCTCAAAGCTAAACACACTTTCCTCATGCTACTGATCAGGTCAGCTGGTAAGACAAACTGCTGGACCATTTCATAATTGTATGTCTGTGTTTTCCTCTGACGCTGATATGGGACATGTGCATCAGATTACCACGGTAACTCTGTTATGGTAATTGAGCGGAGAAGTCGTGTCCACAGTGCGATCTAGATGACATCCTGCTGCTCCACTCTCAAATACAGACGGACGGACGGACAGATAGTGTGTGAGTGAAGGAGTGTGTGTGTGTAGAGCTGGGCGATATGGACCAAAATTCATATCACAATAAATTGACTGAATTATCACCAGAACGACAAGTTTATAACATTATGTGCACCACAGTTATTTAAAAAAATATTTCCCTTAACTACTATTAGCAAACGTATTTAATTTCAAACTTCACACTTCTCTAGTAGGGGCCTATAGGTTATTTATCATAATGAACAATATAATCCAAATGTCCACATAAGTGGTTGGTTTGGTCGGTGTCGATAATTTCTGGTTCTTCGTCCCAGCTCGAATGTGTGTTTGAGCGAGTTTTTGTCTGCCTCCATTCTCATGTGACTGAGGGGTGGTAGTCTGGGCTGGGAGGGCGGGAGCTGGGCTGTTTGGCTGAAATCTGGGTTGTTCAATGACAGGGTTGGACCAGAGCAAAGTAGAAGGCAGAGGGAGAGAGACAGAGTCCTGATCGCTGTCAGACACAATGGGAATATTTCATCTGTCCGCAACGCTATAACCATCACTCTAATCGATTCACCTCCCTCTGCTGGCCAGGTGTGTGGCAGGGAGTGTGTTGCAAGGTGTGTGTGTGTGTGTGTGTGTGTGTGTGTGTGTGTGTGTGTGTGTGTGTGTGTGTGGGCTGGGCTGGGAGGTGAAGAGGAGGGGGGCAAAGTTTAAGATAAGGCTCTGGGATCTGCTGAGGCGTGAAGATGAACGAGAATCAGGAGTTGGATTATATGTTTGTCAAAGTAAGTTCACTTCCTTTCATTTGGCTTGGTTTGGTTATTTCTCTATTGTGTTGTAGTAGGACGTTTCAGGCCTGTGTGTGAGAGCGTGGCCTGTCCAGTAGCTCTGTGAGTTGGAGACAACATGGAGGTCAGACACACCCTGGTCTGCACTGATCTGGTGTCCTAACTAGTGTCCAAACTCCCCTGTCTCTCCTGTACCAGGAAGGGTTGTTTGTCTGTTGAACTGCATCCTGAATGGAACCCTGTATGGCACCCAAAGGGCTCTGATCAAAAGTAGTGTACTTTATAAGGAATAGGGTGCTATTTGGGATGCTACCACCATGAGTGTTCCAGTAGGCCTTGGTACTTCAGCCAACACAGGAACAACAGAGGGCTGCCCAACAAGACTGTTTCAGACAGTTAGGAGCACTATCTAGATTATCATACCTACATACCTTCCTTCTGTCATACCCCGTTATACGCTATTATACACTGGGAACTCTCTACTGTGCTGTCATAGTCAGGGCTACTGTACTGTCGTAGTCAGGGCTACTGTACTGTCGTAGTCAGGGCTACTGTACTGTCGTAGTCAGGGCTACTGTACTGTCATAGTCAGGGCTACTGTACTGTCATAGTCAGGGCTACTGTACTGTCGTAGTCAGGGCTACTGTACTGTCGTAGTCAGGGCTACTGTACTGTCGTAGTCAGGGCTACTGTGCTGTCGTAGTCGGGGCCGCTGTGCTGTCGTAGTCGGGGCCGCTGTGCTGTCGTAGTCGGGGCCGCTGTGCTGTCGTAGTCGGGGCCGCTGTACTGTCGTAGTCGGGGCCGCTGTGCTGTCGTAGTCGGGGCCGCTGTGCTGTCGTAGTCGGGGCCGCTGTGCTGTCGTAGTCGGGGCCGCTGTGCTGTCGTAGTCGGGGCCGCTGTGCTGTCGTAGTCGGGGCCGCTGTGCTGTCGGGGCCGATGTGCTGTCGTAGTCGGGGCCGATGTGCTGTCGTAGTCGGGGCCGCTGTGCTGTCGTAGTCATGGCCGCTGTGATGTCGTAGTCGGGGCCCCTGTGCTGTCGTAGTCATGGCCGCTGTGCTGTCGTAGTCGGGGCCCCTGTGCTGTCGTAGTCGGGGCCCCTGTGCTGTCGTAGTCGGGGCCCCTGTGCTGTCGTAGTCATGGCCGCTGTGCTGTCGTAGTCGGGGCCGATGTGCTGTCGGGGCCGATGTGCTGTCGTAGTCAGAGCCGCTGTGCTGTCGGAGTCAGGGCCGCTATACTGTCCTCCTGTTTGCTAAATGTTTGCATGGTAACTAATGGGATTAGACAGAGAAGTTACTGTAAGACAGACACTATGGGTTGACACTGTCGGTATTGAGAGCAGAGATGAAGGGGGGATGGAGAGAGGAAGGGGGGATGGAGAGAGGAAGGGGGGGATGGAGAGAGCGAGGGATGGGGTAATGAGATGGGGAGGGAAAGAGGGCGAACGAGCGCTCAAGGTAATGTTTCCCAGGAAATCAGGGATTTTCATCAACATCGGTTTTCCCCAAGATTCCTACATTTGCCCCTCTCCTCCCCCCTCCTCTCCTCCTCTTCCTCCTGTGTCTTTGCTGAGGTGTGTACTGGGGAGCATTAAACCAAAGATGTTTTAGAAACTCTGTGGTTAAACAGAAAAGCAGCAGTTTCTCACATGAGGCTCTGTCATGTGATGAACCGGGTCATGTGATGAGGGGGCCGCAGTTACCGCGAGATTAGTTCTACTGCTCACAGTGTTGACTAGACTAATCACACACACACACACACACACACACACACACACACACACACACACACACACACACACACACACACACACACACACACACACAGTGGGCAGGGCTCCATTTTGGATGAATAAATTACAGTTTAATGGAGCAGAAATGAACTGGGTGGTTCGAGCCCTGAACAACTGTGGTATATCAGACCATATACCATGGGTATGACAAAACCATGTATTTTTACTGCTCTAATTACGTTGGTAACCAGTTTATAATAACAGTAAGGCACCTCGGGGGTTTGTGGTATATGGCCAATATTGTAGGATTTTAATGAATTTAATTTGCAAATTATGGTCATCTACAAACAAGCAAGATTTCTGGCTCTCACAGACCTGTAACTTCTTCTTTAAGAGGCTCTTCTTTCCTCCACCCGTTAACTGTATTAATGGCACCTGTTTGAACTTGTTATCAGTATAAAAGACACCTGTCCACAACCTCAAACAGTCACACTCCAAACTCCACTATGGCCAAGACCAAAGAGCTGTCAAAGGAAACCAGAAACAAAATTGTAGACCTGCACCAGGCTGGGAAGACTGAATCTGCAATAGGTAAGCAGCTTGGTTTGAAGAAATCAACTGTGGGAGCAATTATTAGGAAATGGAAGACATACAAGACCACTGATAATCTCCCTCGATCTGGAGCTCCACGCAAGATCTCACCCCGTGGGGTCAAAATGATCACAAGAACGGTGAGCAAAAATCCCAGAACCACACAGGGGGACCTAGTGAATGACCTGCAGAGAGCTGGGACCAAAGTAACAAAGCCTACCATCAGTAACACACTACACCGCCAGGGACTCTAATCCTACAGTGCCAGACGTGTCCCCCTGCTTAAGCCAGTACATGTCCAGGCCCGTCTGAAGTTTGCTAGAGAGCATTTGGATGATCCAGAAGAAGATTGGGAGAATGTCTTATGGTCAGATGAAACCAAAATATAACTTTTTGGTAAAAACTCAACTCGTCGTGTTTGGAGGACAAAGAATGCTGAGTTGCATCCAAAGAACACCATACCTACTGTGAAGCATGGGGGTGGAAACATCATGCTTTGGGGCTGTTTTTCTGCAAAGGGACCAGGACGACTGATCCGTGTAAAGGAAAGAATTAATGGGGCCATGTATCGTGAGATTTTGAGTGAAAACCTCCTTCCATCAGCAAGGGCATTGAAGATGAAACGTGGCTGGGTATTTCAGCATGACAATGATCCCAAACACACCGCCCAGGCAACGAAGGAGTGGCTTCGTAAGAAGCATTTCAAGGTCCTGGAGTGGCCTAGCCAGTCTCCAGATCTCAACCCCATAGAAAATCTTTGGAGGGAGTTGAAAGTCCGTGTTGCCCGGCAACAGCCCCAAAACATCACTGCTCTAGAGGAGATCCGCTTGGAGGAATGGGACAAAATACCAGCAACAGTGTGTGAAAACCTTGTGAAGACTTACAGAAAACGTTTGACCTCTGTCATTGCCAACAAAGGGTATATAACAAAGTATTGAGATAAACTTTTGTTATTGACCAAATACTTATTTTCCACCATATTTTGCAAATAAATTAATTAAAAATCCTACAATGTGATTTTCTGGATTTTTTTTCTCATTTTGTCTGTCATAGATGAAGTGTACCTATGATGACAATTACAGGCCTCTCTCATATTTTTAAGTGGGAGAACATGCACAATTGGTGGCTGACTAAATACTTTTTGCTCCACTGTACCCTTGCTAAGGGCTGTGTTCTGGCACTCTACGTTGCGTCGTGCTTAAGAACAGTCCTGAGCCGTGGTATATTGGCCATATACCACAACTCCTCAGGCCTTATGGTTTAATTATAATTGGGTTGGCTCATAGGGCCATTGATGCTCTCCATTTGAGCAGAGAGGCCTGGCCAGGGGGTGGAGGTTGTATTTACTGCTGCTCTACAGCCCTTCAGTGTTTCATCCTCCCCCTCAGCAGTAGTGAAGACACCAGGCCTGCAGGGTGAGGGCCGGCTGCAGTTCAACTCTCCTCATCCTCCCCCTCAACAGTAGTGAAGACACCAGGCCTGCAGGGTGAGGGCCGGCTGCAGTTCAACTCTCCTCATCCTCCCCCTCAGCAGTAGTGAAGACACCAGGCCTGCAGGGTGAGGGCCGGCTGCAGTTCAACTCTCCTCATCCTCCTCCTCAACAGTAGTGAAGACACCAGGCCTGCAGGGTGAGGGCCGGCTGCAGTTCAACTCTCCTCATCCTCCCCCTTCGCAGTAGTGAAGACACCAGGCCTGCAGGGTGAGGGCCGGCTGCAGTTCAACTCTCCTCATCCTCCTCCTCAACAGTAGTGAAGACACCAGGCCTGCAGGGTGAGGGCCGGCTGCAGTTCAACTCTCCTCATCCTCCCCCTCAGCAGTAGTGAAGACACCAGGCCTGCAGGGTGAGGGCTGGATGCAGTTCAACTCTCCTCATCCTCCCCCTCAGCAGTAGTGAAGACACCAGGCCTGCAGGGTGAGGGCCGGCTGCAGTTCAACTCTCCTCATCCTCCCCCTCAACAGTAGTGAAGACACCAGGCCTGCAGGGTGAGGGCCGGCTGCAGTTCAACTCTCCTCATCCTCCCCCTCAACAGTAGTGAAGACACCAGGCCTGCAGGGTGAGGGCCGGCTGCAGTTCAACTCTCCTCATCCTCCTCCTCAACAGTAGTGAAGACACCAGGCCTGCAGGATGAGGGCCGGCTGCAGTTCAACTCTCCTCATCCTCCCCCTCAACAGTAGTGAAGACACCAGGCCTGCAGGGTGAGGGCCGGCTGCAGTTCAACTCTCCTCATCCTCCCCCTCAGCAGTAGTGAAGACACCAGGCCTGCAGGGTGAGGGCCGGCTGCAGTTCAACTCTCCTCATCCTCCTCCTCTCCTCCATCTGCAGTCACAGTCAGTGATCTGTAATGCTGAGTTGTGAAAGCTACATGGTGGATGTCTGGCCTGTCCTGCTTTGTCAGATCAGGAGAAATAAAGGAATGAAGGACAGAGGAAGAGTGAACAAGAGGAGAGAAGGAGAGGAGGTGAAAGCGAGGGAGAGATCTGACTGATGAAGTGAAAGCTCAGTCTTCGAGGGTTAATCTGCTTCTAATAATCCTGTTGGCTATGAACAAATGTATTAACACTTCTCTTCTCCCCCTCCTGTCCTCTCTCCCCCCCCTCCTGTCCTCTCTTCTCCCCATCCTCTCCTCTCTTCTCCCCCCACCTGTCCTCTCTTCTCCCCCACCTGTCCTCTCTTCTCCCCCCACCTGTCCTCTCTTCTCCCCCACCTGTCCTCTCTTCCCCCCACCTGTCCTCTCTTCCCCCACCTGTCCTCTCTTCCCCCACCTGTCCTCTCTTCCCCCCACCTGTCCTCTCTTCCCCCCACATGTCCTCTCTTCCCCCCCCCACCTGTCCTCTCTTCCCCCCACCTGTCCTCTCTTCCCCCCACCTGTCCTCTCCCCCCACCTGTCCTCTCTCCCCCCCACCTGTCCTCTCTTCCCCCCTCCTGTCCTCTCTTCTCCCCCACCAGTCCCCCCTCCTGTCCTCTTCTCCCCCTCCTGTCCCCCCCTCCCTCCCTCTATCCTCTCCCCCCCTCCTGTCCTCTTCCCCCCTCCTGTCCTCTCTTCTCCCCTCCTGTCCTCTCTTCTCTCTTCTGGGTCTGCCTCACTAGCTCCTAGCCCCTAGTACACTGTACCAGTAGCATCTCTCAGAGCCTTTCCGTATTCACTGCTGTGAAAGGACTGGTATAACCTGTGTGTATGTGTGTGTGTGTGAGAGAGAGAGAGAGAGAGTGGAGGTGTAGTTCTCTGTGTAAGGATTAGATTAGAGGTAAATCCAGAGTTAATACAGTGTTGATCTTTAGTCTCTTAGTCAGTCCTGGATTAATGGGCCGGCCTGAGTCGCTACTGGCCTTTCCCTGCTACCAAACACGTATACACTACTCTAATACAACTAACCACTGGGGTGGGAATTCGCCTATAGGTTCAAATCCCAGGTCAGAAGGTTGCTGGTGTTCTTACTGGTTGCTCTGGGCCCCTGAGGAAGGCACTGAAGTACTAAACATCTCCAGGAGTAGACCTGCAGTGTGTAACAGTTTGTCAGGTTCATATTGAACGCTTGCCTCAGGCATATGTTAGCTCTACAGTAGCCCACTGAGCTAAAGCCTCAAGCAAGGTTACATCACACTGCTGCTTGCTGCAGACCCCTCTGTCCTCTCACCCTCTTACTACATACATCCCTGTAGCTCTTCCTCTCCCCCTCTTACACACATCCCTGTAGCTCTTCCTCTCTCCCTCTTACACACATCCCTGTAGCTCTTCCTCTCCCCCTCTTACACACATCCCTGTAGCTCTTCCTCTCCCCCTCTTACACACATCCCTGTAGCTCTCCCTCTCCCCTCTTACACACATCCCTGTAGCTCTTCCTCTCCCCCTCTTACACACATCCCTGTAGCTCTTCCTCTCCCCTCTTACACACATCCCTGTAGCTCTTCCTCTCCCCTCTTACACACATCCCTGTAGCTCTTCCTCTCCCCTCTTACACACATCCCTGTAGCTCTTCCTCTCCCCCTCTTACACACATCCCTGTAGCTCTTTCTCTCCCACTCTTACACACATCCCTGTAGCTCTTCCTCTCCCCTCTTACACACATCCCTGTAGCTCTTCCTCTCCCCCTCTTACACACATCCCTGTAGCTCTTCCTCTCCCCCTCTTACACACATCCCTGTAGCTCTTCCTCTCCCCCTCTTACACACATCCCCGTAGCTCTTCCTCTCCCCCTCTTACACACATCCCCGTAGCTCTTCCTCTCTCCTCTTACACACATCCCTGTAGCTCTTCCTCTCCCCTCTTACACACATCCCTGTAGCTCTTCCTCTCCCCTCTTACACACATCCCTGTAGCTCTTCCTCTCCCCCTCTTACACATCCCTGTAGCTCTTCCTCTCCCCCATACACACATCCCTGTAGCTCTTTCTCTCCCACTCTTACACACATCCCTGTAGCTCTTCCTCTCCCCCTCTTACACACATCCATGTAGCTCTTCCTCTCCCCCTCTTACACACATCCCCGTAGCTCTTCCTCTCCCCTCTTACACACATCCCCGTAGCTCTTCCTCTCCCCATCTTACACACATCCCCGTAGCTCTTCCTCTCCCCCTCTTACACACATCCCCGTAGCTCTTCCTCTCCCCTCTTACACACATCCCCGTAGCTCTTCCTCTCCCCTCTTACACACATCCCCGTAGCTCTTCCTCTCCCCCTCTTACACACATCCCCGTAGCTCTTCCTCTCCCCCTCTTACACACATCCCTGTAGCTCTTCCTCTCCCCCTCTTACACACATCCCTGTAGCTCTTCCTCTCCCCCATACACACATCCCTGTAGCTCTTCCTCTCCCCATCTTACACACATCCCTGTAACTCTTCCTCTCCCCTCTTACACACATCCCTGTAGCTCTTCCTCTCCCCATCTTACACACATCCCTATAGCTCTTCCTCTCCCCCTCTTACACACATCCCTGTAGCTCTTCCTCTCCCCCTCGTACACATCCCTGTAGCTCTGCCTCTCCCCTCTTACACATCCCTGTAGCTCTTCCTCTCCCCCTCTTACACACATCCCTGTAGCTCCTCCTCTCCCCCTCTTACACACATCCCTGTAGCTCTTCCTCTCCCCTCTTACACACATCCCTGTAGCTCTTCCTCTCCCCCTCTTACACACATCCCTGTAGCTCTTCCTCTCCCCCTCTTACACACATCCCTGTAGCTCTTCCTCTCCCCCTCTTACACACATCCCTGTAGCTCTTCCTCTCCCCCTCTTACACACATCCCTGTAGCTCTTCCTCTCCCCTCTTACACACATCCCTGTAGCTCTTCCTCTCCCCCTCTTACACACATCCCTGTAGCTCTTCCTCTCCCCTCTTACACACATCCCTGTAGCTCTTCCTCTCCCCCTCTTACACACATCCCTATAACTCTTCCTCTCCCCCTCTTACACAAATCCCTATAGCTCTTCCTCTCCCACTCTGATCAGCTGTTCCAGGTCATGACCAGGCAAGCAGAGGGTGTGTGACGAGAAACGCCTTCACTCATGAGGGCTGATGTCACAAGGGAGATAATATCTCCTTCTCTTCCTGCATCCTCCTCCTTATCCCTCTCCTCCTCCCCTGTATAGTTGACCAGTCTAGCTGACCCCCACTAGCACCATGTAGCAGACGGGGTCCCTCTGACTCCTCTCTGTCCGTGTCTGTGTTTGTGTGTGCTTGGGGTAGAGTTGTACCCTTCATCTGTCCTCTACTGTAACCCTGGGGATCTGTCTATAAATACGACTCAACCCCCCCCCCCCTCCTCACAATGTGGACTAGGAAATGGTTTACATGCTTCATTGCTGCAGAAAGTGTGTGTGTGATTAGGAGGATCAGGAAGTGTGCTCAGCGGTGTATGGTGATGCTACTCAGTGGGGTGTGTGTGTGAGGCTATTTTTACCTTCACCCTCCCGTCTCTTTCTCACTCTCTCCATCTCTCTCACACATTCTCTCACTCTTTCTCTCACTCCCTCACTCCTCCTTTCCATTGCTAGGAGCTGGGCTGTGAACCGCTCTCCTCCAGGAAGGAACATGAGAGAGCGACAGAATAGCCTCAGTAACCCTGCTATAGGATGACTGATACTGTGTTCTGTCAAGTCAGCACTTTTCTCTGCTGACCTCTGTATACACACACACACACACACACACTGCTCTGACCTTTCAGTATTAAACACTGGTGTGAAAGATTAATTTCAATTCATTGTGGAGCATCACAAGAATACCTTATCCACTACATAGTGATAAACCATGTTGACATGACGATGACGTAGGTCTGAATATGTAGCAACCTACTACAATGGTGATTATTGTCTGTCTGTCTGTCTGTCTGTGAGTATATGGCTATGAGCTAGATCATTAGACTTTCCCACAGAATGTTCCTGGAAGGTTGGCTGAGGGTTGCTGGAAGGTTAGGGTGAGTCATGAGGATATGAGCGCATCCGATCCGAGTGCCAACAGTCTTAGTGCCAACACACGCGCTCACGCTCACACACACACACACACGCTTGGTTTCAGTCTTCATGTAAATCCTTCCTACCAATGAGATTCTGACACATTTTACAGACTGTTCTAAGAGCGTTAGTTGGAGTATCAAAGACAGGAACCAGTTGTGTATAGGATACAGTAGTATTCAGGTCAAGCAGGCCCATTTTCCCAAACAAGCAGTATCATGGGGCGGCAGGTAGCCTAGTGGTTAGAGCATTGGGCCAGTAACCCCAAACGGTTGCTAGATCGAATCCATGAGCTGACAAGGTAAAAATCTGTCATTCTGACCCTGAACAAGGCAGTTAACCCACTAGGCCACCATTGTAAATAAGAATTTGTTCTTAACTAAACATTGTTGCACTATGGAATGAGACCCAGACCGGCCTTCTGTGTGTGTGCCTCTGAAAGTTCTGTGTATACAGGTCTGCTGGTGGTAATAATGGGCCAGGATAAACCAGGATAAACCAGGATAAGCTTCGTGTAGCGCTGATCATCATTGAGCTGCTTAGTGAGATGTAAAGATTACTGATTGGCCATCTGATTGACCTTTCTAATGGCAGCTGTTAAAGCTGGGATCTACCAGTCGACTCTCCTCCGTGTGTGTTACGGATGTGGTTCTGTGAACTGCACTCTTGTGAGCCTGAGGCCTGAAGACTTCTGTTAGCTGCCCGTGCTACAACCTGACGACTTAGCTTCCTGATCTACTGCCGTGGCTTTAGCTCAGTGGACCAGCGCAGTCTAGTGGAAGGCTGAAGACCCGGGATCAACCCCAGTCAGTTTTACAGTGTTTTTGTTTCTGGGTTTTCACATGTCTTTGATCAGCTGACAGGCTCGTTCCACAGGGCTGGGATCTGAAGGCATTCCTGTCATGTTGTGATCGGTCACAGAATCATGTGGACTGGGTTTGAGTTTTTATGAATGTCCAGCAGTATTGATCATGTTAGATGGTGAAATGATATCCAACCAACCATGGAGAGACAACAGCCTCAGTCAGCACTGTACCAGTCTGATACAGCAGCAGGTTCTCTCTGCAGTAGACATTGAGTCTGGGGACAGTACTGGGCTGATATAGGCCTTATGTAGCTTTCTGACTTGGAGAACACACTCTGTAGTATGTTTTTATGTCATGTAGAACCTTTTTCTCCCTTCTCACTCTCCTTCTTTCTCCTCTCCTCTCTCAGTTTGCTCGGGTGTGGATCCCTGATGCAGATGAGGTGTGGAAGTCAGCAGAGCTCACTAAGAACTACAAACATGGAGATTCCACCCTACACCTCACACTGGAGGATGGAATGGTGAGTACTGGAGGAGAGGAGGAGGAGGAGGAGAAGGGTGGTGTAGGTTTGGGTGGTTGCATAACATCCTCTCATTTGTGATGAGATGCACAGTAAACACACACACACACACACACACACACACACACACACACACACACACACACAGTTACTGCAATATATCACCATACATATCATAAAAACATGTCCATGTTTCGATGTCAACCAAGTCCAATAAACTGTTCAGAAGGAAATGGGGGCAGAAACCTGACCCATTTGGTGGCATATTTTGATACATGTGTGAGGCTTATGTTCACCAACTGTCTGTTTTTTATGTCACTGAGTTACATAAAACCAGGTCCCTACTCAGCACACACACCACAGGAGGCTGGTGAGGGGGAGACGAATTACAATAATGGCTGGAATGGACTAAATGGAATGGTATAAAGCACAATGAAACAATGTTTGATAACGTTCCATTTATTCTGTTCCAGCCATTACTATGAGCCCGTACTCCCCAATTAAGCTGCCACCAGCCGCCTGTGATACACACATATATTGTGTGTGATAACGTCTCTGTTTAATCTGTGCTGTCCAGGACATTGAGCACAAGCTGGATGATAAGACAAAGAACCTTCCTCACCTCCGGAACCCTGACATCCTGGTGGGGGAGAATGACCTCACAGCTCTTAGCTACCTCCACGAGCCGGCCGTCCTGCACAACCTTAAAGTCCGCTTCACCGACTCCAAACTCATCTACACATACTGTGGTATGCCCACACAGACACACAAGGGTCTCACACACACACACACACACACACACACACACACACACACACACACACACACACACTCCAACTCCTCCTCTCTTCCTGTAGGTATTGTGCTGGTGGCCATTAATCCCTATGAGAACCTTCCCATCTACGGTAGTGACATCATCAATGCGTACAGTGGCCAGAACATGGGAGACATGGACCCTCACATCTTCGCTGTGGCTGAGGAAGCTTACAAACAGATGGCCAGGTGGGTGTGTGTGGTGTGCGTGCGAGTGTTACCTGCTCAAAGGTAGTATACACAGATTTCCCATGTTTCAAACGATGTCAGACGGACAGTTTGAGACCTTCCAATGGAAGCATAGTACAGTGTGTGTATTTACTGTCTTATTATTTAACTAGGCAAGTCAGTTAAGAACAAATTCTTATTTACAATGACGGCTTACCAAAAGGCAAAAGGCCCCCTGCGGGGACGAGGTCTGGGATTAAAAATAATATATATATAAATATAGGAGAAAACCAACATCATGACGAAGACAACACAACATAAAGAGGGACCTAAGACGACAACAAGTGTTGGGTTCTAATTGTCAGAGTAAGAACGCGACGGACACTGAAAGCTGCAGTTTATTTTCCCATTGGGTCAATACAGCTGCATCAGACAAAGACACGGTTCCACCACTGGTGATATATATTACAATTTGGGGTGGAATCTCCTCCTCTCTAACCATTACGTCTCTGTTGCTAGGCAGAAAATTAAGTGACATGGGCAATAAACTGTTCCTTCTCCCTTAACGTGACCTGACCTCGACCCCTTCCTCACTAATCCACAGCTCTCCAACCTTATCAGTGCTGCCACATGCGATAGTCTTCCCTGCCCTCAGTACATTCCAAGCTTAATGGCATCCACCATATACATCATACATTCCCCTCTGTCCCTCAGTTCATCAATAAGTACATTTCATAAGTCAAGAAATCAGAACCCAACAATAGCAAGGCAGCAACACATGACAAAACAGCACGTAAGGAACACAACATGGTAGTAGCACAAAACATGGTACAAACATTATTGGGCACAGACAACAGCACAAAGGGAAAGAAGGTAGAGACAAAAGCAGCCACAACTGTCAGTAAGAGTGTCCATGATGGAGTCTTTGAATGAATAGATTGAGATAAAACTGTCCAGTTTGAGTGTTTGTTGCAGCTCGTTCCAGTCTCTAGCTGCAGCGAACTGAAAAGACGAGTGACCCAGGAATGTGTGTGCTTTGGGGACCTTTCACAGAATGTGACTGGCAGAACGGGTGTTGTATGTGGAGGATGAGGCTTCAGTAGATATCTCAGATAGGGGGGAGTGAGGTCTAAGAGGGTTTTATAAATAAGCATCAACCAGTGGGTCTTGCGACGGGTATACAGAGATCAAATCAAAGTTTATTTGTCACGTGCTCCGAATACAACAGGTGTAGGTAGACCTTAAAGGGAAATGCTTACTTACAGGCTCTAACCAATAGTGCAAAAAAAGTATTAGGTGAACAATAAGTAAGTAAAGAAATATAACAACAGTAAAAAGACAGGCTATATACATTAGCGAGGCTATAAAAGTAGCGAGGCTACATACAGACACCGGTTAGTCAGGCTGATTGAGGTAGTATGTACATGAATGTATAGTTAAAGTGACTATGCATATAAGATAAACAGAGAGTAGCAGCAGCGTAAAAGAGGGGTTGGGGGGGGAACACAATGCAAATAGTCCGGGTAACCATTTGGTTACCTGTTCAGGAGTCTTATGGCTTGGGGTTAAAAACTGTTGAGAAGCCTTTTTGTCCTAGACTTGGCACTCCGGTACCGCTTGCCATGCAGTAGTAGAGAGAACAGTCTATGACTGGGTAGGCTGGGGACTTTGACAATTTTTAGGGCCTTCCTCTGACACCGCCTGGTGTAGAGGTCCTGGATGGCAGGCAGCTTAGCCCCAGTGATGTACTGGGTCATACGCACTACCCTCTGTAGTGCCTTGCGATCGGAGGCCGAACAATTGCCATACCAGGCATTGATGCAACCAGTCACAATGCTCTCGATGTTGCAGCTGTAGAACCTTTTGAGGATCTCAGGACCCATGCCAAATCTTTTTAGTTTCCTGAGGGGGAATAGGCTTTGTCGCGCCCTCTTCACGACCGTCTTGGTGTGTTTGGACCATTCTAGTTTGTTGGTGATGTGGACACCAAGGAACTTGAAGCTCTCAACCTGCTCCACTACACCCCCCCCCTGTCTTACCGGAGTGTGCTGTTCTATCTTGCTGGTGCAGCGTATATCCCGCTAGCTGAATATCCATGTCGTCATTCAGCCATGATTCCGTGAAACATAGGATATTGCAGTTTTTGATGTCCCGTTGGTAGGATATTCATGATTGTACCTCGTCTAATTTATTGTCCAATGATTGCACGTTGGCGAGTAATATTGACGCTTTCCCACTCACCTCCTGCGGGTCCTCACGATGCTTCCCGCTCTGTGTCTTCTATACCTGCGTCTCCTCCTCTTGCAAATAACTGAGATGTTGGCCCTGTCGGGTGTTTGGAGAATGTCGTGTGCTTCCTGCTTGTTCAAGGAAAAAATCTTTGTCTAATCCGAGGTGAGTGATCGATGTCCTGATATCCAGAAGCTCTTTTTTTGCCGTAGGTTACGGTTGCAGAAACATTATGTACAAAATAAGTTACAAATAACGCAAAAAAACACATAATAGCACAATTGGTTGGGTGCCCGTAAAACTGCTGCCATTTATTCCTGCACCATTTTACTTAGTTTACAGATGACCAGTTTACAGAGGAGTATAGAGTGCAGTGATGTGTCCTATAAGGAGCCTTGGTGGTAAATCTGATGGCTGAATGGTAAAGAG